>NC_053501.1:117836943-117940139 GCF_905171775.1 Rana temporaria
TTTATTTTTGTGTGAATAAAAAAAAAAAATCTAAGAAAAATAAAATTATATATATATATATATATATATATATATATATATATATATATATATATATATATATATATATATATATATATATATTATATTATATTATATATAATTTTATTTTTCTTAGATTTTTTTATTATTCACACAAAAATAAATAAAAAATGTAAGAAAAATTATATGTATATATAAAAAATATATTTTTATATATATATATATATATATATATATATATTGGGGCAGATCCACAAAGAAATTACGCCGGCGTATCTACTGATACGCCGGCGTAATTTCAAATTTCCCGCGTCGTATCTTTGTTTTGTATCCACAAAACAAAGATACGACGGCATCTCGGATGGATCCGACAGGCGTACGTCTTAGTACGCCGTCGGATCCTAGGTGCAATATTTTGGCGGCCGCTAGGTGGCGTTTCCGTCGAAATCCGCGTTGAGTATGCAAATTAGCTATTTACAGCGATCCACGAACGGCGCATTTTTTTTCCGTCATTTGCGTTCGGCTTTTTTCCGGCGTATAGTTAAAGCTGCTATACTGAGGCGTACTCAATGTTAAGTATGGCCGTCCTTCCCGCGTACAATTTTGATTTTTTTTAAGTCGTTTGCGTAAGTCGTTCACGAATAGGAATTTGCGTAGAATGACGTCACCGTCGTAAGCATTGGCGGGTTTACTTTCGAGCATGCGCACTGGGATACCCCCAGGGACGGCGCATGCGCAGTTCCAAAAAAAAACGTTGTTTACGTCGGGTCACGACGTATTAACATAAAACACGCCCCCATTAGATCCATTTGAATTCCGCGCCCTTACGCCGCGAGAGATACGCTACGCCGCCGTAACTTATGGCGTGGATTCTTTGTGGAAAAAAAAAAAAGATAAGTTACAGCGGCGTAGCGTATCTTAGATACGCTGCGCCCGGCGCAGATGTATGTGGATCTGCCCCATTGTATGTGTGTGTGTGTGTGTGTGTGTGTGTATATATATACCATATACCATATATATACCGTATATAATTTTTTTTTTTTTATTGTGTGAAATTAAATAAAAAATAATAAAATTTATAAAAATAAAATTTGTATTATTTTTATAGAGATATATATATATATGTTTTTTTCTTCTTACATTTAAAAAAATATATATTTTGTGTGTGTGTGTGTGTGTGTGTGTATATATATATATTCAATTTTATTTTAACTTTTTTTACATTTTTATCTTTTATTACATTTTTTCACACAGACCACTTTGCCTAGACTGAGATGTCCTCAGTCTGCTGCAGGCAGGAGGAAGCGTTTCCTCAGTCCCCCCCCCCCCCTTCCCCAGTGATCAAACTGTATATAGTAACTTTGTAGCAAGTCATGCTTTTAATAATTAATTGTATCATTATTTTAACATCCTGCTTTTTGATTGGCTCGGGGTCCTCCTTTAATATCCTCCTGTAAATCTCAGCTGGCGGTCTCGTGTTGCGGGGAAGGGAAGTATTAATCCCCCCCCCCCCCCCAGGTGATCGCTTTGGCGTGCCGTTCGGACGTCTCCGCGCCTCCTGCCTTTGATGTAGGACGCCGGCGAGGAAATTGACGTGGAAATGTACGACGGGATCAAAGGAGTGACTGGAAGTGTCTTCCTGTCCGATGTCCGCTCTGCGGCGGGATTTCTTTCCTTTGCCAATTTTACGATCCCCTCCGGGTCACATGGGGCCAGATTCTCGTATAATGGCCTAAAGTTGCGGCGGCGTAACGTATCTGATTTACGTTACGCCGCCACCGCAAGTTTTACGGGCAAGTGCTTGATTCACAAAGCACTTGCCTGTAAAGTTGCGGCGGCGTAACGTAAATCCCCCGGCGCAAGCCCGCCTACTTCAAATGATCCGGGTAGGGGGCGTGGATCATTTAAATTAGGCGCGTTCCCGCACCGAACGTACTGCGCATGCGCCGTCCCTAAAATTTCCCGACGTGCATTGCGCTAAATGACGTCGCAAGGACGTCATTGGTTTCGACGTGAACGTAAATGGCATCCGGCGCCATTCACGGACGACTTACGCAAACAACGTAAATTTTCAAATTTTGATGCGGGAACGACGGCCATACTTAACATTGACTGCGCCTCATATACCCATGGGCAACTTTACGCGTCGCAAATCTAACGGAAACGTCGTAAGTTCACTGCGTCGGCCGGGCGTACGTTCGGGAATTCGCGTATCTCGCTCATTTGCATACTCGACGGGGAAAACGACATCGGCGACACCTAGCGGCGAAAAAAAAATTGCATTTAAGATCCGACTGCGTAAGAGCCTTACGCCTGTCGGATCTAATGGTTATCTATGCATAACCTGATTCTATGAATCAGGCGCATAGATACGACGGGCGGACTCAGAGATACGACGGCGTATCTCTTTTGAGAATCTGGCCCTCGGTCTCTGTATCGGCCCCCCATGGTTGGAAGTGGGGCCACCAGTACTGGGGGGTAGTCCCATACTGGCCGCTGATTCCCCAATGGGTCAGCAGGGGGGCCCGGGTCCTTACAGGGGCTGCCTGTGGGTGGCCCAATGCAGCATCCATGGCTCAGTTTGGGGACTCCTTCCGGCCAGTGTTGGGGCCCAAGCCAGCTCCCTCTTCATAACGTGGGATGGCCATGAATGGACAGTGTATAGGCAGTTCTCTCATACTGGCCGGCGGGGGGGGGAGGGGGGGCTGAACCTGTGGGCAGCCCCAGTGCAGCATTCATGACTTGGTTTAGGGACTACTGCCGGCCAGTGTTGGGGCCCAAGCCAGTTTCTTCTTTTATAACCTGGGATGGGCATGAATGAGTTGTGATGGATCATTGGAAGTGGGGGCGTATAGGCAGTACTCTCATACCGAATCCTGGCCTCAACAGGTCAGCAGGGGGGGCCTGACCCGTTAGTGGCCACCTTTTTGGGCAGCCTTAGTGCAACCTCTACAGCTTGGTTCAGGGACTTCTGCCGGCTAGCGCTGGGGCCCAAGCTGGTTTCTTCTTCATAGCCTGGGATGGCTATGAATGGACAGGTGTGCAAATGTCTACAAAATAATAGTTGTGATGGATCGTTGAAAGAGGTGAGGGGGGGGTATAGGCAGTATTCCCATACTGGATCCTGGCCATAACAGGTCAGTAGGAGGGCCTGACCCAGCAAAGGCTACATGTGGGCAGCCCCAGTAGAGCATTTACAGCTTGGTTTTGGGATTCCTGCCGGCCAGCGTTGGGGCCCAAGGCGGTTTCTTCCTCATAGCCTGGGATACTGGTTCCTGATCATAACAGGTCAGCAGGGGGAGCCCTGACCCATTAGAAGCCACCTGTGGGCAGCCCAAGTGCAGCATCTATAGCTTGTTTTGGGGACTTCTGCCGGCCAGCGTTGGGACGACCCAAGATGGTTTCTTCTTCTAATAGCTGTGAATGATCGTTGGAAGTGGGGCCACTGATGGGGGGGGGGGTGTACAGGCGGTACTCCCATACCGGTTCCTGGCCATTACAGGTCAGCAGGGGGAGCCCTGACCTGTTAGAAGCCACCTGTGGGCAGCCCCAGTGCAGCATCTACGGCTTGGTTTTGGGATTTCTGCCGGCCAGCGTTGGGGCCCATGCCGATTTCTTCTTCATAGCCTGGGATGGGCATGGATGGACAGTTGTGCAAATGTCTACAGAATAATAGCTGTGATTGTGAATGATCGTTGAAAGTGGGGCCACTGATGGGGGTGTATAGGCAGTACTCGCATGCGGGTTCCTGGCCATAACAGGTCAGTAGGGGGAGCCCTGACCCATTAGAAGCCACCTGTGGGCAGCCCAAGTGCAGCATCTATAGCTTGTTTTGGGGACTTCTGCCGGCCAGCGTTGGGACGACCCAAGATGGTTTCTTCTTCTAATAGCTGTGAATGATCGTTGGAAGTGGGGCCACTGATGGGGGGGGGGGGGTGTACAGGCAGTACTCCCATACCAGTTCCTGTCCATTACAGGTCAGCAGGGGGAGCCCTGACCTGTTAGAAGCCACCTGTGGGCAGCCCCAGTGCAGCATCTACGGCTTGGTTTTGGGATTTCTGCCGGCCAGCGTTGGGGCCCATGCCGATTTCTTCTTCATAGCCTGGGATGGGCATGGATGGACAGTTGTGCAAATGTCTACAGAATAATAGCTGTGATTGTGAATAATCGTTGAAAGTGGGGCCACTGATGGGGGTGTATAGGCAGTACTCGCATGCCGGTTCCTGTCCATTACAGGTCAGTAGGTGGGAGCCCTGACCTGTTAGAAGCCACCTGTGGGCAGCCCCAGTGCAGCATCTATGGCTTGGTTTGGGGACTTCTGCCGGCCAGCGTTGGGACGACCCAAGATGGTTTCTTCTTCTAATAGCTGTGAATGATCGTTGGAAGTGGGGCCACTGATGGGGGGGGGGGTGTATGGGCAGTACTCCCATACCAGTTCCTGTCCATTACAGGTCAGTAGGTGGGAGCCCTGTCCTGTTAGAAGCCACCTGTGGGCAGCCCCAGTGCAGCATCTATGGCTTGGTTTGGGGACTTCTGCCGGCCAGCGTTGGGTCCCAAGATGGTTACTTTTTCTAATAGCTGTGAATGATCGTTGGAAGTGGGGCCACTGAGGGGGGGGGGTGTATAGGAAGTATTCCCATACCGGATCCTGGCCATAAAAGGTCAGTAGGAGGGCCTGACCCAGCAGAGGCTACCTGTGGGCAGCCCCAGTAGAGCATCTACGGCTTGGTTTTGTGATTCCTGCCGGCCAGCGTTGGGGCCCAAGCCGGTTTCTTCTAATAGCTGTGAATGATCGTTGGAAGTGGGGCCACTGATGGGTGGGGGTGTATATGCAGTACTCCCATACTGGATCCTGGCCATTACAGGTCAGTGGGGGAGCCCTGACCCGTTAGAGGCCACCTGTGGGCAGCCCCAGTGCAGCATCTATAGCTTGCTTTGGGGACTTCTGCCGGCCAGCGTTGGGGCCCAAACTGGCTCCATTTTCATAGCCTGGGGTGGGATGACGGGAATTATGTTTAGATTTGTGGGGGCCAAGTATGGCACGGACTGTGGTGCAGTCACTGTGCACTGACCGATTTTGGAGGGGGGGAATAAGGGAGAGGGGCGGAGCATAACTCATCCAATGGTATTGTTGGAGGAGGGGGAGTTGGGTAGCCGCCATTAATGAGTCGCCATATTGTGCAGTGACTAATCTGAACTTTTCGCATCAGTGATTGATCCTAAATATGAAATGTGACAGCCAACGACCCCTCACCCCCCCCCCATTTGTACCCCTTTAAACGTCCTTATTTTGGAGAAATCGCACTTCCTGCCCTTGTGATTGGCTGTTGGTAAGCTTAGTGTCTTTGGCTGTTAATCAGCCAGGGGGGGGGGGGGAAGCTTCACTTCTCCAGGGGTTGCCGAGATGCCGGTTGTGTTCGCCACACGATGACCATGTGACGATTGGCATGCAGACCCCCCATAGAGGAGTTACTGTATTGCTCGGCCCCTGTATCTGCGGGACAGAAGCGGGTAAGAATCTACCACAGAAGACTGGTAATCTATTGACAGGAGTGGAATTTCTCACCTGACACCCCCCCCCCCTCCCCCACACACACACCATCTTCACTTCTCGTCAGTTCTGGGAATCAAACCTTTTACCCGACCGAGCCGTACTCTGTGGTCGGGGGGCCCTTTAAGAAATTACGATGAAAGGTGATGTGTTAGATGTACAGCGAACAGAAAAAGCGAAGAGAGACTTCACACTTCCCCCGCGCCCCCCCCTTACCGCCGCGCTTCAGTTCCCTCCCCTGGTGGCTGCGCAGGAACCCGCCGCCGGGGCTCGCCGCAAACCTGATTTCCTGTATCTCTGCAGAAGCTGCGCTGCAAAGTGATGCTCTTAAAGGGCCAGCGACCCACCCTTGAGAAAGTGATGGGGCTTTACAGTTATCAATGTTTCAGGAGATGAATGAAGATCATTTGAAACGTTCTCAGAGCCAATCGGGGCAAAGTAACAGGTTCTCTTAAATAGTCCCCGCCCACTTCTTAGTACCTGTGCTCTAAAGTGGAACCCCGGGTAGATAAAAAGGAAACAAAACCATGACTACATCACTCAATGTATTTTTTACCTGATGACCCGGTCCTCCGCCTCGTGCATTACCTGTAAAGCAGAGCTCAGGGCCCTGATGACGTCTGCTGACAAAACGCGTTGGGCAGGACTTTGGGGATACAAAACCATGACTACATTATTCAATGTATTTTTTACCTGATGACCCGGTCCTCCGCCTCGTGCATTACCTGTAAAGCAGAGCTCAGGGCCCTGATGACGTCTGCTGACAAAACGCGCTGGACAGGACTTTGGGGACACAAAACCAAACCATGACTACATTATTCAATGTATCTTTTACCTGATGACCCAATACTCCGCCTCGTGCTTTACCTGTACAGGAGAGCTCAGGCCCCTGATGACGTCTGTTGACGAAACACTTTGATCGGGACTTTGTCACACGTCTCTTACAGTGTTTGGAGTGCAGGTGGATTGGTTTTTTTTTGGTTTCTTTTTCAGTGCCCGACCATTTTTATTTCTTGCAAGTTCAATTTTACTTGTTTATTCATTATTATTCAATGTATTTTTTTACCTGATGACCCGGTACTCCGCCTCTCGCATTACCTGCACAGCAGAGCTCAGTCTCTCAGGCCCCTGATGACGTCTGCTGATGAAACACCTTGGACAGGACTTTGGGGACACAAAACAAAACTATGACTACGGCACTTAATGTATTTTTTTACCTGATGACCCGGTACTCCGCCTCGTGCATTACCTGTAAAGCAGAGCTCAGGGCCCTGATGACGTCTGCTGACAAAACGCGTTGGACAGGACTTTGGGGACACAAAACAAAACCATGACTACATTATTCAATGTATTTTTTTTACCTGATGACCCGGTACTCCGCCTCTTGCATTACCTGCACAGCAGAGCTCAGTCTCTCAGGCCCCTGATGACGTCTGCTGACAAAACGCGTTGGACAGGACTTTGGGGGACACAAAACAAAACCATGACTACATCATTTAATGTATCTTTTACCTGATGACCTGTTCCTCCGCCTCGTGCTTTACCTGTACAGGAGAGCTCAGGCTCTGAGGCCCCTGATGACGTCTGTTGACGAAACACGTTGATCGGGACTTTGTCACACGTCTCTTACGGTGTTTGGAGTGCAGGTGGATCGTTTTTTTTTGTTTCTTTTTCAGTGCCCGACCATTTTTATTTGTTGCAAGTTCAATTTTACTTGTTTATTCATTATTATTCAATGTATTTTTTTTACCTGATGACCCGGTACTCCTCCTCTTGCATTACCTGCACAGCAGAGCTCAGGCTCTTAGGCCCCTGCTGAGTTCTGCTGACGAAACACGTTGGACAGGACTTTGGGGACACGAAACAAAACCATGACTACGGTACTTAATTTATTTTTTACCTGATGACCCGGTACTCCGCCTCGTGCATTTCCTGTACAGCAGAGCTCGGGCCCCTGATGACGTCTGCTGACAAAACACGTTGGACAGGACGTTGGGGACACAAAACAAAACCATGACTAACATTATTCAATGCATTTTTTTACCTGATGACCCGGTACTCCGCCTCGTGCATTACCTGTACAGGAGAGCTCAGGCTCTCAGGCCCCTGACGACGTCTGTTGACGAAACACGTTGATCGGGACTTTGTCACACATCTCTTACGGTGTTTGGAGTGCAGGTGGATCGTTTTTTTTTTGTTTCTTTTTCAGTGCCCGACCATTTTTATTTGTTGCAAGTTTAATTTTACTTGTTTATTCATTAAATGTATTATACTACACCCGGGGGGGGGGGGGGCTTCTCCAAAGAACCAGTTTAGACCCCTCCTCAGACTTTAGGGGGGCCGAACTGTGCCAAGTGGGAATAGAAAATGTCCTGTTGTCAGTGGGAGGAATGGTGCCCCATTGTTGGTGTCAGTGGCTCATACTTAGTGTCACATCTTTTCACTTTCAGTTGTGTTGTTTTCCACTGCTGGTTACTCTGCGACGGCAGAATATGATTCGACGCCGCTGGTTTTCCTCTGCTGGTTACTCTGCGATGGCGGAATATGATTGGACGCCGCTGGTTTTCCTCTGCTGGTTACTCTGCGATGGCAGAATATGATTGGACGCCGCTGGTTTTCCGCTGCTGGTTATTCTGCGATGGCAGCATATGATTGGGCGCCGCTGGTTTTCCACTGCTGGTTACTCTGCGATGGCGGCATATGATTGGACGCCGCTGGTTTTCCTCTGCTGGTTACTCTGCGATGGTGGCATATGATTGGGCGCCGCTGGTTTTCCTCTGCTGGTTACTCTGCGATGGCGGCATATGATTGGACGCTGCTGGTTTTCCACTGCTGATTACTCTGCGATGGCGGCATATGATTGGACGCTGCTGGTTTTCCACTGCTGATTACTCTGCGATGGCGGCATATGATTGGACGCTGCTGGTTTTCCACTGCTGATTACTCTGCGATGGCGGCATATGATTGGACGCCGCTGGTTTTCCTCTGCTGGTTACTCTGCGACGGCGACATATGATTGGGCGCTGCTGGTTTTCCTCTGCTGGTTACTCTGCGATGGCGGCATATAATTGGATGTATGAGATTCCTGTTTTTTCCCACTCTGATCGGTAACAGTGACAGGTTCTCTTTATTGCAGGCCGCTGTGTCAGACTCCTCGCAGATCTGTGAACCGCGCCAAGCTTTTTGTGCCGGGGAACTAATTGCCCCGCGCGCCTCACTTCCTGTCCTCTAATGGAGGCGCTCAGGAAAGTGTCCGGCTCTCCGCTAATTAGGAGGATGTAATCAGAGCGGGGGAGGGGCAAAATCCGCTCATTGTGGCTGGAATTAGATTGTAAGCTCTTCAGGTCAGAGTAACATCATTAGCTTCCTTTGTACGGGTTGTGTGATGGAAGGGCGACTTCTGTATTCCTGGAAGTGACCAATCGCTGCGCAGGGAACGGCGATTCACCGCAATCACCCATATTACTGGGAGGGAAAGAGGACCTGTCATCAGGTTTATGTGCAGCATGCTGAGCCATGTGTCAGTGTGACCCCCCCCTCCCCCCTCCACAGATCACAGGACTCCCCCCCTGATAATCTCTTCATCTGCTTCCCTCTCCAGAAGGACGGCGCCATCTTTGTTCAGGCATCTTCCATTGTCACCAGACTGAGATGCCGACTCAGAGATGATAAAAATCATGTAAATTCCAGTGCGTGTTCACAAATGTCTGACACAGGCCAGCCCCTGCTGCAGCCTCTCACCTACGATGTACAGTCTGATCACTGGGGGGGGGGGGGGCGGGAGACTGAGGAAATGCCTCCTCCTGCCTGCAGCAGACTGATGACCTCATCTCAGCCTAGGCACAGTCATTGGACTGGAGTTCCAGGCCGGCTTTATAATGATGAGAGGCGGAGCTCTTCTATACAATGATATGTTGCTGTATATTGTGACACGTCATGGAGACTCGGAATGTTAATGACGGGTCCTCTTTAATTATAAACCCGGAATACAGCCGTGTGCGATTGGTGACTACGGGAGGCATGCAATAAAATGTGTGTGTGTGTGTATATACAAGATTTTGTATTATATATATATATATATATATATATATATATATATATATATATATATATATATATATATATTACACACACAAAATATATATTTTTTTAAATGTAAGAAAAAAATATAAATATATATATATATATATATATATATATATATATATATATATATATATATATATATTTATTTATATAGCTATAAAAATAATATACATTTTTATAAATTTTATTATTTTTTATTTAATTTCACACAATAAAACATTTTATTTTTTTGTGTGAAAAAAATAAGAAATTAAAAAGAAATGTAATAAAATGTATGTATGTATGTATGTATGTATGTATGTATGTATGTATGTATGTATGTGTGTGTGTGTGTGTGTGTGTGTATGTATGTATGTATGTATGTGTGTGTGTGTGTGTGTGTGTGTGTGTATGTATGTATGTATGTATGTGTGTGTGTGTGTGTGTATGTATGTATGTATATTTTTTTTTTTTTTTGTATATACTTATCAATTTTTTTATATATATCTATAAGTATATACAATTTTATATATTCAAAAAATTCATTTATACAAAAAATAAATATATAAATACTTGCACACACATACATTTATTTATTTATTTATTTATATATATATATATATATATATATATATATATATATATATATATATATATATATATAAATAATGGTATCAATATTTTTTTTTATCAATTTATATATATTTATTTATATAAAATGTATATATTTATTTTTTGTATATATAAAATTGTATATACTTATCAATTTTTTTATATATATATTTATAAGTATATACAATTTTATATATACAAAAAATAAATAAATATATAATTAGGGCTGTGCAAATTAACTTTTAATGAATCGATTAATCTTTAATATTTTTGATCGATTTAAAACTCTTTTGATTGGTACTCACCCCTCCGCCAGCTTCCGGGCCTTCAGGGAGTTCCGTCGGAGATCCGGTGACGTCACGGAACACCGGCGGGGCTTGCCGTGTCCATCTGAAGGGCTCCTTTGCTGTGCCTTCCTATCTGCATGCCGGCGGGACCTTCCTATCTGCCACACGCATATGCCCCGTACACACCATCACTTTATGTGATGGAAAAAAATGACGTTTTTAAAAACGTCACTTTAATTGACCGTGTGTGGGGGGAAAACGTCGTTTTATGTCTTCTTAAAAAACGACCAAAAAAAAAATTGAAGCATGCTTCAATTTTATGTGTCGTTTATCAAAACGTCAACTTTTGCTTCACAGAAATTGACCGTGTGTAGCAAAAAAACGTCGTTTAAAACGACGTTTTTTCACCCGCGCATGCCCAGAAGCTACTTATGAAGCAAGCTTCAATGGAAAAACGTGGGGAACGTAACCTCGCTTTGCTAGAACATTGTGAGAAAAACGATGGTGTGTAGGCAACTTCGTCTTTGAAAATTGAAGTTTCAAAAACGTCATTTTTTACTTCACAGAAAATGTCGTTTTTTTTCATCACATAAAGTGATGGTGTGTATGCGGCAAAAGGCTGTTACACTTCCCTCCTATCAACCTGGGATTCTACAACCATCCACTGGGAGTTGTGATCGTTCCCTTCACGGGACATCCAAATGCCGACGGACTGATGTTAACCTCTCCCCATCTGGATTCAGCAGTGGTATCGTTGTACACATTTTTATACCAGTATCATACTTAGCTACATGTTTTTATCACTGCTTTTGTGCCGACGGACTGATGTTAAGTTCTCCTCATCTGGATTCAGCAGTGGTATCGTTGTACACATTTTTATACCAGTATCATACTTAGCTACATGTTTTTATCACTGCTTTTGTGCCGACGGACTGATGTTAAGTTCTCCTCATCTGGATTCAGCAGTGATATCGTTGTACACATTTTTATACCAGTATCATACTTAGCTACATGTTTTTATCACTGCTTTTGTGCCGACGGACTGATGTTAAGTTCTCCTCATCTGGATTCAGCAGTGGTATCGTTGTACACATTTTTATACCAGTATCATACTTAGCTACATGTTTTTATCACTGCTTTTGTGCCGACGGACTGATGTTAAGTTCTCCTCATCTGGATTCAGCAGTGGTATCGTTGTACACATTTTTATACCAGTATCATACTTGGCTACATGTTTTTATGACTGCTTTTGGTACCGTTTGGTATTACTCGCACCATTTTTACAGTTTATGTAGCAACATCGATTTTATCTCCAGTGCAATATTTATTTGGTTACCTACTTGAAGACTATAAAAGTTTTAATGCTATTCCCTTCGGGCGCTGCCTTTGTGTGTTTTTTGTATCCTGCTCTCCAATTTTCCAGTGGTTGGGAATCGGCCTGCAAGGAGATCAGCTAAAAGTAGTTGGATCTGTATGTGCGTTAGAATTAATCGAAAGTAGTTGATTAATCGATTAAAAAAATAACCGATTAATCGAACACAAAAAATTTGATCAGTAACAGCCCTAATATATATATATATATATATATATATATATATATATATATATATATATATATATATATATATATATATATATATATATATATATATATATATATATATAAATATATTTATTTTTTGTGTATATAAAATTGTATATGCTTATAAATTTTTTTATATATAAAATGTGTGTGTGTAAGTATTCATTTTATACTAATATATATATATATATATATATATATATATATATTATTATTATTTTTCATTATATATATTATATATAGTATATAATATGTAATATAAAATTAATACTTACACACACACACACACACACATTTTATTTATATATATATATATATATACAGTACAGACCAAAAGTTTGGACACCCCTTCTCATTCAAAGAGTTTTCTTTATTTTCATGACTATGAAAATTGTAGATTCACAATGAAGGCATCAAAACTAAATATAAAAATAAATAAAATATATTTCATATTCTAGGTTCTTCAAAGTAGCCACCTTTTTGCTTTGATTACTGCTTGGCACACTCTTGGCATTCTATTGATGAGCTACAAGAGGTAGTCACCTGGCGCAGCGCCCCATCACTTCTCCTTCTTGGGCAAATAGCCCTTCCCCCGCCTGGAGGTGTGTTTGGGGTCATTGTCCTGATGGATGGAATAGCGTGCCGCTGCAAGATGCTGTGGTAGCCATGCTGGTTCAGTATGCCTTCAATTTTGATTAAATCCCCAACAGTGTCACCAGCAAAGCACCCCCACACCATCACACCTCCTCCTCCATGCTTCACGGTGGGAACCAGGCATGTAGAGTCCATCCGTTCACCTTTTCTGCGTCGCACAAAGACACGGGGGTTGGAACCAAAGATCTCAAGTTTGGACTCATCAGACCAAAGCACAGATTTCCACTGGTCTAATGTCCATCCCTTGTGTTCTTTATCCCAAACAAGTCTCTTCTGCTTGTTGCCTTTCTTTAGCAGTGGTTTCCTAGCAGATATTCTACCATGAAGGCCTGATTCACACCGTCTCCTCCTAAGGCCCCATACACACGATAGAATCCATCCGCAGATAAATCCCAGCAAATGGGTTTCAGCGGATAGATCCTATGGTGTGTACACGCCAGCGGATCTTTTTCCGCGGATATATCTCCCCTGGGATGGATTCCAGCAGATAAATATTTGCTGACATGCCAAACAAATCTATCCGCTGGAATCCATCCCAACGGATGGATCCGCTGGTCTGTACAGACTCACCGGATCCATCCGTCCGAAGGGATCCCCCGCATGTGTCGTAATGATTCGACGCATGCGTGGAATTCCTTATATGACAGCGTCGCGCACGTCGCCGCGTCATAATCGCGGCGACGGCGCGACACGTCATCGCCAGAGGATTTCGGCGTGGATTTCAATGCGATGGTGTGTACACGCCATCGCATAGAAATCTGCTGAAATCCTCGAGAGGATTTATCCGCGGAAACGGTCCGCTGGACCGTACCTGCGGATAAATCCTCCCGTGTGTATGGGGCCTCACAGTTCTAGAGATGTGTCTGCTGCAAAAGGTGGAAGAACCTAGAATATGAAATATATTTTCAGTTGTTTCACACTTTTTTGTTATGTATAATTCCACATGTGTTACTTCATAGTTTTCATGCCTTCAGTGTGAATCTACAATTTTCATAGTCATGGAAATAAAGAAAACTCTTTGAATGAGAAGGGGTGTCCAAACTTTGGCCCAGTACTGTATATAAAAATGTATGTGTAAGTATTCATTTATATATATATTTTTGTATATAGAAATTGTATATACTTATCATTTTTTTATATATATTTATAAGTATATACAATTTTATATATTCAAAAAATAAATATATAAATATATATAAATATATATATATATATATATATATATATAAAATTGTGTCTGTGTATATGTGTGTGTCATTTTTTTTTTATCTCTGGGTCGGGAATCTATATTCAGTGCTGTATCCCCCCCTCCCCCAGCACAGGAAGTCCCCTCACTATCTGATTGGGTGATTAGTACATCCTGTCCACACATTTAACTCTTTCCCTCCCGGAGAAGAATGTTGTTAGTTTGTTCGATAATCTTGAAGTTTATTCTGTTATATTTTGCCTTCTCTGGCTCTCCCCCCCCCCCCCCCCATCTCCTTCTCTATTACACGGAACCTTTCCCTTTTCACTACATTTCTTATTTTATACCCGGTGATGTCACCGTCAGGTCTGTGTGCTTCTCTATGCAATGCAGGTAGATCACGGCTGGTGGGAGGGGCTTCCTGATTACATCACAGCACCCGCCCTCAGCACTCCCCTCAAGAGCCCTCAGCCCAGATGCAAACAGTGGGAGGAGTTATCCAAATATAAAAGCACCATGACGGGCGGGTATCAGTCTGGAGGAGTGGGCGTTGCTAGGCGGGACTGTGCCTGCGATTCCGGGACACGGCATGATGAGGACTGAGGTCCGAAATACGGGACTGTCCCCGCGATTCCGGGACACGGCATGGTGGGGACTGAGGTCCAATATACGGGACTGTCCCTGCGATTCCGGGACACGGCATGGTGAGGACTGAGGTCCAATATACGGGACTGTCCCTGCGATTCCGGGATTTCTGAAATAATTACTCCCTGCCATATATGGCCAGACAGAGATCGTCTTTTCTGTCCCCGGGAATGATACAGAACATTCTGTACAGAGAACATTCCGGAGATTCTACAGACCCGGGGACGGCGCATTCCCAAAGGGGATACAATGGCGACCTTTAATATTCCGAGATTCCAGATGACGCATCCGATGAGCACCATTCCTCCCACTGACACCAATGATGGGACGCTATTCCTCCCACTGACACCAATGATGGGCCGCTATTCCTCCCACTGACACCAATGATGGGCCGCTATTCCTCCCACTGACACCAATGATGGGACACTATTCCTCCCACTGACACCAATGATGGGACACTATTCCTCCCACTGACACCAATGATGGGCCGCTATTCCTCCCACTGACACCAATGATGGGCCGCTATTCCTCCCACTGACACCAATGATGGGACACTATTCCCCCCACTGACACCAATGATGGGACACTATTCCTCCCACTGATACCAATGATGGGACACTATTCCTCCC
This sequence comes from Rana temporaria, assembly GCF_905171775.1. Classification (NCBI taxonomy): domain Eukaryota; kingdom Metazoa; phylum Chordata; class Amphibia; order Anura; family Ranidae; genus Rana; species Rana temporaria. The sequence continues at coordinate 117,852,176 of NC_053501.1, forward strand.
ACTGACACCAATGATGGGACACTATTCCTCCCATTGACACCAATGATGGGACACTATTCCTCCCACTGACACCAATGATGGGCCGCTATTCCTCCCACTGACACCAATGATGGGACACTATTCCCCCCACTGACACCAATGATGGGACACTATTCCTCCCACTGATACCAATGATGGGACACTATTCCTCCCACTGACACCAATGATGGGACACTATTCCTCCCACTGACACCAATGATGGGACACTATTCCCCCCACTGACACCAATGATGGGACACTATTCCTCCCACTGATACCAATGATGGGACACTATTCCTCCCACTGACACCAATGATGGGCCGCTATTCCTCCCACTGACACCAATGATGGGACACTATTCCCCCCACTGATACCAATGATGGGACACTATTCCTCCCACTGACACCAATGATGGGCCGCTATTCCTCCCACTGACACCAATGATGGGACACTATTCCCCCCACTGACACCAATGATGGGGCACTATTCCTCCCACTGATACCAATGATGGGACACTATTCCTCCCACTGATACCAATGATGGGACACTATTCCTCCCACTGACACCAATGATGGGCCGCTATTCCTCCCACTGACACCAATGATGGGACGCTATTCCCCCCACTGACACCAATGGTGGGACACTATTCCTCCCACTGACACCAATGATGGGACACTATTCCTCCCACTGATACCAATGATGGGACACTATTCCTCCCACTGACACCAATGATGGGACACTATTCCTCCCATTGACACCAATGATGGGACACTATTCCTCCCACTGACACCAATGATGGGACACTATTCCTCCCACTGACACCAATGATGGGACACTATTCCTCCCATTGACACCAATGATGGGACACTATTCCTCCCATTGACACCAATGATGGGACACTATTCCTCCCACTGACACCAATGATGGGTCACTATTCCTCCCACTGACACCAATGATGGGACACTATTCCTCCCACTGATACCAATGATGGGACACTATTCCTCCCACTGAAACCAATGATAGGACACTATTCCTCCCACTGACACCAATGATGGGACACTATTCCCCCCACTGACACCAATGATGGGACACTATTCCTCCCACTGACACCAATGATGGGACACTATTCCTCCCACTGACACCAATGATGGGACACTATTCCTCCCACTGACACCAATGATGGGACACTATTCCTCCCACTGACACCAATGATGGGACACTATTCCTCCCACTGACACCAATGATGGGACACTATTCCTCCCACTGACACCAATGATGGGACACTATTCCTCCCACTGATACCAATGATGGGACACTATTCCTCCCACTGACACCAATGATTAGGTATCTATTTACTTGGCGTAACATCATATTTAATATTTTACCAAACAATTGAGTTTTATATATATATATTCCAAAGTAAGTACACCCCTCAGTCACATTTTTGTCAATTTTTTATTCTATCTTTTTATGTGGAAAAAAAAAAAAGATTTTATTTTTTATATACTTTATTTTATTGATGACATTTTTTAACAAAAAGTGAAAAAAAAGTAAAGTAAAAAAAAAATGGCGGCCTCCAGTAATAATTAATTAAACGGCCCTTGGCTGACATTCCGCGTTTTGGTCCCCCGGTGTCGGTTCTCCGCAGGGGGGCGTCCATCAGACACAGCTGGAGTTTCGCTGCCTCAATGCTCCTCCCCCAAAAACGTAGCCTCAGGTGAGGGCAGAGAGCGGAGGATGGGGGTCGTTATGCCCCCCCCCCCCCCCCCCCCCCCCCCCAGAACCTGGCAGAAAGGATGCTTTGTACTGTCCCTGCGATTCCCGGGAAACGGCATGATGAGGACTGAGGTCCAAGATACGGGACTGCCCCTGCGATTCCGGGACACAAGCGCGGGCTCGCGGCAGCGCAGAGAAAGGAATTGTACCGTCACGGTGACCCGTGCGATCGTCACATTCTCTGTTTACATTAATGTTTATTCTGAGCCCGGAAATCCCGTAACGATCGCTCCAAACAGGTTCCACCGCTTCCACACATCTGACCTTCTGAACTCGTCACCCATTTCTTTTTATTTGTTCTCCTCGGCGGCCCACGGCGCAACTGCCTGACTCACGCACCTGTCTGCCGCGTTCCTCTGAGCTGGCCCATGTGCACGCGTTTCTGCCATTAGTAAGCCGCTGCCACCTTGGCCCAGGTGACCGATCCGTGTCTCCACCTCCCAGCACTGGCAGAGTTCCTGTTAACTCTTCACTGGGCATTGTGCACTGGCGGCTGGTGATCAAAATTTTTGCAGCCACTGTGCCCATCAAAAGCAGCCACTGTGCCCATTAATTGACGCCACTGTACCATCAAGTGCAGCCACTGTGCCCATCAATTGCCGCCACTGTGCCCATCAATTGCCGCCACTGTGCCCATCAATTGCCGCCACTGTGCCCATCAATTGCTGCCACTGTGCCCATCAATTGCTGCCACTGTGCCCATCAATTGCTGCCACTGTGCCCATCAAATGCAGCCACTGTGCCCATCAATTGCCTCCACTGTGCCCATCAATTGTCTCCACTGTGCCCATCAATTGCCTCCACTGTGCCCATCAAACGCAGCCACTGTGCCCATCAAGCACAGCCACTGTGCCCATTAAACGCAGCCACTGTGCCCATCAAACGCAGCCACTGTGCCCATAAATTGCCGCCACTGTGCCCATCAAGCGCAGCCACTGTGTCCATTAAACGCAGCCACTGTGCCCATCAAGCGCAGCCACTCTGTCCATCAAACGCAGCCACTCTGTCCGTCAAACGCAGCCACTGTGCCCGTCAAGCGCAGCCACTGTGCCCATCAAGCGCAGCCACTGTGCCCATCAAACGCAGCCACTGTGCCCATCAAACGCAGCCACTGTGCCCATCAAGCGCAGCCACTGTGCCCATCAAGCGCAGCCACTGTGCCCATCAAGCGCAGCCACTGTGCCCATCAAGCGCAGCCACTGTGCCCATCAAACGCAGCCACTGTGCCCATCAAACGCAGCCACTGTACCCATCAAACGCAGCCACTGTGCCCATTAATTGCAGCCACTGTGCCCATCAAACGCCGCCACTGTGACCATAAATTGCCACTACTGTGCACATCAAATGCTGCCAGTGTGCATCCCCCGCCCGCCGGCACTTACCGTGTCTCGCTTGGGCAGCGGGTCACAGCCGCGGTGTCCTCCACGCTCCTCTATGTCTTGTCCCGTCCTCTCTTCCCATCCTCTGCTACGATTGGAAGCCCCTTATGAATGCACCGCCACTGGCCGTTGTGGAGACCTAGAATGGGTCTGATTGGCCGGTTTCCTGCGCTCTCGCGGAGGAGCAGGGCGGAGTCGCTGAGCCAGTCGATGGGATTTTCTTAAAATAATGTGGAAGCCATTGGATGGGCCGGTCTTATTTATTTGTATAATGAAGATTGATACATCTTTGTGAAAGTTACATTGTATACTGAAAAAGAAACAACGCATAATGCGATCGCATGGAGAAAAATAACCGCGACTTTGTACAAGCCGGCCGCACGCTGTACAGCCCTTGTTCACGCCAAGGCGATCGATTTCATTGTGCAACTTGACAGTTCAAAAATCGCATGACAAATCGCACCCTGTCTTCCGCAGCTGAACCGATCGGGTCGCTGCGACTTTGAAACCGCACTACTTTTCTGCAATTTAATTGCGACTTGCATTGATGAAATCGCCGATCCAAATCGCACTGATCGGCGGCTTTGAAATCGTGTCATTGAAAGTTTCATCATTTTTTGATTAGAGGTTTTTTTCAGCTTTTTCATCCACTTTTTTATTTTTATTTTTTTAAGGGGTTAAAGGTTATGGTTTGGGGTGAATTCAATTTATTCACTTGTATATTTATTCTGTTTAAGTTAGAGTTTAGGATTTGGGATTAATATTAGGATTAGGGGTCAATGTTAGGGTTAGGATTAGGAATAGGGCTTAATATTAGGGTTAGGATTAGGGGTCAATATTAGGGGTTAGGATTAGAGTTAGGGGTTAATGTTGGGTATTAGGATTATGAGTTGCTGGGGTTAGGGGTCAATATTTGGTTTTGGGGTCAATATTGGGGTTAGGGGTTAATGTTAGGATTAGGGGTTATTGGGGTTAAGGGTCAATGTTAGATTTAGGAGTCATTGTTAGAGTTAGGGGTCGATATTGGGGTTAGTGGTTAGGATTACAGTTGAGGGTTAGGATTACAGGTTACTAATAGGGTTAGGGGTCAAGGTTATGGTTAGGAATAGGGCTTAATGTTAGGGGCTTGGATTGTGGATTTATATTGGGGTTAGGGGTTAGGATTTGGGGTTAATATTAGGATTATGGGTCAACGTTGGGGTCAATATTAGGGTTAGGGGTTATTGTTCCAGGTTGAGATTAGGGGTTATTGGGGTTAGGGATCAATATTAGGGGTTATTTGGGTTAGGATTAGAGTTAGGAGTTAATGTTGGGTATTAGGATTATGGGTTGCTGGTGTTAGGGTAAATATTGGGGTTAGGATTAGAGTTGGGGGTTAATGTTAGGTATTAGGATTAGGGGTCAATATTAGGTTTAAGGGTTAATGTTAGCATTAGGAGACGAAATTGGGGTTAGGGGTTAGGATTAGAGTTAGGGGTTATTGGGGGTCAATATTAGGGGTTATTGGGGTTAGGATTAGAGTTAGGGGTTATTGGGGTTAGGATTAGAGTTCGGAGTTAATGTTGGGTATTAGGATTATGAGTTGCTGGGGTTAGGGGTCAATTTTAGGTTTTGGGGTCAATATTGGGGTTAGGATTTGAGTTGGGGGTTAATGTTAGGATTAGGGGTTATTGGGGTTAAGGGTCAATATTAGGTTTAGGAGTTATTGTTAGAGTTAGGGGTCGATATTAGGGTTAGGTGTTAGGATTACAGTTGAGGGTTAGGATTACAGGTTACTAATAGGGTTAGGGGTCAATGTTAGGGTTAGGAATGGGGCTTAATGGTAGGGGTTTATATTAGGGTTAGGTGTCAATATTAGAGTTAGGGGGCAATATTAGGGTTAGGATTTGGGGTTAATATTAGGATTATGTGTCAACGTTGGGGTCAGGGGTCAATATTGGGGTTAGGGGTTATTGTTCCAGGTTGAGATTAGGGGTTATTGGGGTTAGGGATCAATATTAGGGGTTGTTAGGATTAGAGTTAGGGGTTAATGTTGGGTATTAGGATTATGGGTTGCTGGTGTTAGTGTAAATATTGGGGTTAGGGGTCAATATTGGGGTTAGGATTAGAGTTGGGGGTTAATGTTAGGTATTAGGGGTTATTGGGGTTAGGGGTCAATATTAGGTTTAAGGGTTAATGTTAGCGTTAGGCGACGATATTGGGGTTAGTGGTTGGGATTAGAGTTAGGTGTTAGGACTATGGGTTACTATTAGGGTTAGGGGTCAATGTTAGGATTAGGAATAGGGTTTAATGTTATGATTATGGGTTAATATTAGGGTTGGGGTTAGGATTAGGGGTCAATGTTGGGGTTAGGTGTCAATTTTAGGGCTAGGGGTTAGGATTAGAGTTAGGAGTTATTGTTAGGGGTTAAGATTAGGGGTTAGGATTAGAGTTAGAAGTTCATGTTGGGTATTAGGTTTAGGGGTTAATGTTTGAGCTAGGGGTCGATATTAGGGTTAGTGGTTAGGATTACAGGTTACTATTTGGGTTAGGGGTTAATAGTAGGGTTAGAGGTTAGGATTTGGGTTAATATAATTTATTATCATTACTATTTATATTGTTTTATAATAATATTATTAATAATAATAATAATAATAATAATATTATTTATTATTATTGTTAGTATTTTTTATTATCATTAGTAGTATTTTTTATTTAATTATTTGTATTATTTAATTTGTATTAATTATAGTAGTAATTGTATTATATATTATATTTTATTATTGTTATTATTATTATTACTTGTATTTTCATGATATATTGTTTTATTAATAATAATAATAAAAGCAAAGTGGCCACGTAAAGAGTAACTTCTCACGAATACGATTAAATCTTTGGATCGAATTTAGAAAAAATGTAATTGACGCGTCGGCGGTAAACTTTAATTTTTTAAATTTTTTTGAGACGCTTGTCTCTTTTTTTTTCTTCTATAAATGTTGCTCTTTTTTTGAAGAAAGGTCCCCCATGTAGAGACGGATTGGGAGTTCCGGTGCGTCTCTTTGCTCGTTGGCGTGGCGTTTTTTTCTGTCGTCATCGGGTGTGCTGTTTGTCATCGTTCGGACTCTCCTGGGAGGGGCCTGAGGCAGTGAGGTCATGGCATGCAATCGATTGGAGTTGGAATGTTTAAAGGGGGCGGGGCGGGGCTGGTGGGTGTGTCCTCCCTTGTTTGATGTCTCTGGTTTACCTGCACAGCAGGGCGAGGCATTCCTGGAGCTGATTGGTTTCACTCTCGGACCTGCTGGATCTCTTCCTGTGTGTCAGACGTGTGTGGGTCATGAGTCAGGGGGACGCGGCGTAGAGTCGCCCCCACACGTTGTGGAGCTGAGCCAATCCTCGACCAGCCTGGTACAGGTAAGGACACTTTTGTCGTCGTCGTCTCTCCAATATCGAGTGTTTTAGGTGATCTGAGGACTAACTCACCAAACCGATTCTTCAACGTTCTGTTGACAAAATACGCGCGATATCTGGTCGTGGGAGATACAGAAAACGCACTTCGCGAGAAACTTGAAAGTCCGTTCCTACAACCGCACGTGGGATTTTTCGAAGGTTGCCTTAACTAAAAAGTCGCAAGAAATACGTCCCAAGGTCGCACATTGTATCTGTTCGGGGATTCGAGGGTCGGCCCCACACAGGACAATCGGGTGGCTTTCAACCACAATCCCCTCCCTGGATTACAGTGACCCCCAACGACCTGGAAATGTATGGAAACCACCTCTGACGCGTTACGAAAAAGCATTTTTACGATCGATCGCCGCCCAGGTGTGAAAACGAGGATCTTGTTTGTGGTTGAAAGCAGCAATGTTGCCGTGTGTGTGCGGGAAGTGTGTCAAGCCAGCTGGTCACATGTGGCAATTTGCAACCACTTTTGAGCCACCGGGAATTGCAAACACAAAGTAATTACGGGAAATTTAGTAATCTGTCACCCAAGGGTCCGATTGCCCCCCCCCCCCCCCAAGTGTCAGGGTGTCATTGTTCTGCATCTTCAAATGTCTTTGTTCTGGGACCCCCAAGTGTCAGGGTGTCATTGTTCTGGGACCCCCAAGTGTCAGGGTGTCATTGTTCTGGGACCCCCAAGTGTCAGGGTGTCATTGTTCTGGGACCCCCAAGTGTCAGGGTGTCATTGTTCTGGGACCCCCAAGTGTCAGGGTGTCATTGTTCTGGATCCCCCAAGTGTCAGGGTGTCATTGTTCTGGATCCCCCATGTGTCAGGGTGTCATTGTTCTGGACCCCCAAGTATCAGTGTGTCATTGTTCTGGATCCCCCAAGTGTCAGGGTGTCATTGTTCTGGGCCCCCAAGTGTCAGGGTGTCATTGTTCTGGATCCCCCAAGTGTCAGTGTGTCATTGTTCTGGTCCCCCAAGTGTCAGGGTGTCATTGTTCTGGGACCCCCAAGTGTCAGGGTGTCATTGTTCTGGATCCCCCAAGTGTCAGGGTGTCATTGTTCTGGGCCCCCAAGTGTCAGGGTGTCATTGTTCTGGATCCCCCAAGTGTCAGTGTGTCATTGTTCTGGGCCCCCAAGTGTCGGGGTGTCATTGTTCTGGGACCCCAAGTGTCAGGGTGTCATTGTTCTGGACCCCCCAAGGGTCAGGGTGTCATTGTTCTGGACCCCCCAAGTGTCAGGGTGTCATTGTTCTGGACCCCCAAGTGTCAGGGTGTCAGTGTTCTGGGGCCCCAAGTGTCAGGGTGTCATTGTTCTGGGACCCCCAAGTGTCGTTGTGTCATTGTTCTGGACCCCCAAGTGTCAGGGTGTCATTGTTCTGGATCCCCAAGTGTCGTTGTGTCATTGTTCTGGACCCCCAAGTGTCAGGGTGTCATTGTTCTGGGGCCCCCAAGTGTCAGTGTGTCATTGTTCTGGGACCCCCAAGTGTCAGGGTGTCATTGTTCTGGACCCCCAAGTGTCAGGGTGTCATTGTTCTGGGACCCCAAGTGTCAGGGTGTCATTGTTCTGGGGCCCCAAGTGTCAGGGTGTCATTGTTCTGCACCCCCAAGTGTCAGGGTGTCATTGTTCTGCACCCCCAAGTGTCAGGGTGTCATTGTTCTGCACCCCCCAAGTGTCAGGGTGTCATTGTTCTGCACCCCCAAGTGTCAGGGAGGATTGAGGGAAGAGATCCAAATCAATAGGAACTCCAAACTGAACATCAGAGATAAAAAGAAACAAAGTATCTCCTTCCCGAATCCATATCTGGTTGAGTAGAGGTTGTTGTTGTTGTTCTCTTTGTTGTTCTCTTTGTTCTTTTTGTTGACGTTGTTTGATCTTTTTGTTGCTCCTTTTTTTATGAAATAATTTTCAGGATGTTTTTATTAGAATTGTTGCAAAATGTGACCATCTGTTTAGAAACGGCAAAATATTACAAAAATGTCCGCCTGGCCCCGACATCTGCCAGATCCGACGGCTCATAAAACGAGAAAGAAACCTAAAATCCCCCTAAAAGAAATAAGGATTTGCTGTTGTCGGGTTCCGTTGTGTGTTGGAAGGCTTTTCAGCGATACGGTAAAAACGATGTTGGGGATTTATTCGTTGCAGCGTGAGAAACATAACAATGGGGGTTCTCGTGCCCGGTGGACTACAAGTACCAGAACCCCCATCATCTACATTTACAGGCAGTCGGGTTCTGGAGGAACTAATCCTCTCGGTGTGGGCTGCTGGGCAGTGCTGTGGTGCAGCGTGGGGTTTTTGGTGTACTGTCCCTTTAAGAAGTGGCAGGCAGTGCTTCAGGGGCTGAACTGTTAGAACTTGTTGAGGAGGATTGTGAACAAGTCTTCCTCATTCCTCCGAGTCACAAAGAGTGACAACAACCCAGCGCAGCAACAACGCCGCCGCACGGGGGGTCCTGAACCTGCGACCAGACACCGGTGAGTGACACCAGGAACTTCTAAGGTTGTTCTGCACCCCCAAGTGTCAGGGTGTCATAGTTCTGCACCCCCAAGTGTCAGGGTGTCATAGTTCTGGGGCCCCCAAGTGTCAGGGTGTCATTGTTCTGCACCCCCAAGTGTCAGGGTGTCATTGTTCTGGATACCCAAGTGTCAGGGTGTCATTGTTCTGGATACCCAAGTGTCAGGGTGTCATTGTTCTGGGGCCCCCAAGTGTCAGTGTGTCATTGTTCTGGGGCCCCCAAGTGTCAGGGTGTCATTGTTCTGGGACCCCCAAGTGTCAGGGTGTCATTGTTCTGCACCCCCAAGTGTCAGGGTGTCATTGTTCTGCACCCCCAAGTGTCAGGGTGTCATTGTTCTGCACCCCCAAGTGTCAGGGTGTCATTGTTCTGCACCCCCAAGTGTCAGGGTGTCATTGTTCTGCACCCCCAAGTGTCAGGGTGTCATTGTTCTGGGACCCCCAAGTGTCAGGGTGTCATTGTTCTGGACCCCCAAGTGTCAGGGTGTCATTGTTCTGGACCCCCAAGTGTCAGGGTGTCGTTGTTCTGGGACCCCCAAGTGTCAGGGTGACATTGTTCTGGGACCCCCAAGTGTCAGGGTGTCATTGTTCTGGGGGACCCAAGTGTCAGGGTGTCATTGTTCTGGATCCCCAAGTGTCAGGGTGTCATTGTTCTGGGACCCCCAAGTGTCAGTGTGTCATTGTTCTGGGACCCCAAGTGTCAGTGTGTCATTGTTCTGGGACCCCAAGTGTCAGTGTGTCATTGTTCTGGACCCCCAAGTGTCAGGGTGTCATTGTTCTGGGACCCCCAAGTGTCAGGGTGTCATTGTTCTGGGACCCCCAAGTGTCAGGGTGTCATTGTTCTGGGACCCCCAAGTGTCAGGGTGTCATTGTTCTGGGACCCCCAAGTGTCAGGGTGTCATTGTTCTGGGACCCCCAAGTGTCAGGGTGTCATTGTTCTGGGACCCCCAAGTGTCAGGGTGTCATTGTTCTGGACCCCCAAGTGTCAGGGTGTCATTGTTCTGGGTCCCCAAGTGTCAGGGTGTCATTGTTCTGGACCCCCAAGTGTCAGGGTGTCATTGTTCTGCACCCCCAAGTGTCAGGGTGTCATTGTTCTGGGACCCCCAAGTGTCAGGGTGTCATTGTTCTGGGACCCCCAAGTGTCAGGGTGTCATTGTTCTGGGAACCCCAAGTGTCAGGGTGTCATTGTTCTGGGACCCCCAAGTGTCAGGGTGTCATTGTTCTGGACCCCCAAGTGTTAGGGTGTCATTGTTCTGGACCCCCAAGTGTCAGGGTGTCATTGTTCTGGATCCCCAAGTGTCAGGGTGTCATTGTTCTGGGACCCCCAAGTGTCAGGGTGTCATTGTTCTGGACCCCCAAGTGTCAGGGTGTCGTTGTTCTGGGACCCCCAAGTGTCAGGGTGTCGTTGTTCTGCACCCCCAAGTGTCAGGGTGTCATTGTTCTGGATCCCCCAAGTGTCAGGGTGTCATTGTTCTGGGACCCCCAAGTGTCAGGGTGTCATTGTTCTGGATCCCCCAAGTGTCAGGGTGTCATTGTTCTGGGACCCCCAAGTGTCAGGGTGTCATTGTTCTGGGACCCCCAAGTGTCAGGGTGTCATTGTTCTGGGACCCCCAAGTGTCAGGGTGTCATTGTTCTGGATCCCCCAAGTGTCAGGGTGTCATTGTTCTGGGACCCCCAAGTGTCAGGGTGTCATTGTTCTGGATCCCCCAAGTGTCAGGGTGTCATTGTTCTGGGACCCCCAAGTGTCAGGGTGTCATTGTTCTGGGACCCCCAAGTGTCAGGGTGTCATTGTTCTGGATCCCCCAAGTGTCAGGGTGTCATTGTTCTGGGACCCCCAAGTGTCAGGGTGTCATTGTTCTGGGACCCCCAAGTGTCAGGGTGTCATTGTTCTGGGACCCCCAAGTGTCAGGGTGTCATTGTTCTGGATCCCCCAAGTGTCAGGGTGTCATTGTTCTGGGACCCCCAAGTGTCAGGGTGTCATTGTTCTGGGTGATGATGCTCTCGGTGGTCAGTAGACGGTTGGGTGTCTGCGGTTGGTCGGTTCTTCAGTCACCTTTTGCCACTCTTCTGCATTGTGTGTGATGGCCGTATTAATGAGGGGGGGGGTTCCGGTTTGTTTGAAGGTTTCTCATTCGGGGTTCACACGAAGCGCTGGCACGGGACATTTGTGTCCGTAAAGAAATTATTGAAAAATGTCCTTGGGGGACTTTGTATAAGAAAAGCCAATGTCCCCCGCCGTGTTTCCACTTCTCACACCGGTCCCTGCAATAGGCGGCGGGCACCGCGGCGTGCCTCTAGGACCCGTTCTATGAGGATTGTGAAACACGGAGAGCGATGCCAGATCAGGGGGCGGAGCTTCCTCCTTCATGTCCGATGGAAACAACAAACGCATTGTATCGTCCGACTGTCATTTCTTCTATGTGATCCCAACTGCCATTCCCCCGCAGAACATCGCACCCTCCCCTCCCCCCTCCTGACAGGTCTATATTGATATACAGTGCCTTGAAAAAGTATTCATACCCCTTGAAATTCCCCACATGTTACACCCAAAAATGTAAATGTATTTTATCGGGATTTTATGTGAGAGACACCATGTGTCACATAATTGTGAAGTGGAAGGAAAATGATACAAATAAATCTGTGAAAAGTGTGTGGGGGGAGGGGCATTTGTATGGAGCCCCCTTTACTCTGATAACTAAAATCTAGAGGAACCAATTGTCTTCAGAAGTCACCTAATTAGTAAATAGAGTCCACCTGTTCTGTGAAGCCCTCAGAGGTTTGTTAGAGAACCTTAGTGAACAAACAGCATCATGAAGGCCGAGGAACACACCAGACAGGTCAGGGATAAAGTTGTGGAGAAGTATAAAGCAGGGTTGGGTTATAAAAAAATCTCCCAAGCTTTGAAGATCTCACGGAGCTTCTGTTCAATCCATCATCGGAAAATGGAAAGAGTATGGCGCAACTGCAAACCTACCAAGACATGGCCGTCCACCTAAACTGACCGGGCCGGGCAAGGAGAGCATTCATCAGAGGAGCAGCCAAGAGGCCCATGGTAACTCTCTGGAGGAGCTGCACAGCTCAGGGGGAGAATCTGTCCACAGGACAACTATTAGTGGTCTCTCCACAAATCTTCCCTTTATGGAAGAGTGACAAGAAGAAAGACATTGGAGAAAGAAAGACATAAGAAGTCCTGTTTGCAGTTTGTGAGAAGCCATGTGGGGGAGGGGACACAGCAAACATGTGGGGGAGGGGACACAGCAAACATGTGGGGGAGGGGACACAGCAAACATGTGGAAGAAGGTGCTCTGGTCACATGACACCAACATTTTACTGTGTGTGGAGGAAAACTAACACTGTACATCACCCTGAACACACCATCCCAACTGTGAAACATGGTGGTGGTGGCAGAATCATGTGGTGGGGATGCTTTTCTTCAGCAAGGACAGGGAAGCTGGTCAGAGTTGATGGGAAGATGGATGGAGACAATTACGGGACAATCTTAGAAGAAAACCTGCAAAAGACTTGAGACCGGGGGGGGGGGGGTTCCCCTTTCAGCAGGACAACGACCCTAAAGTACAGCCAGAGCTACAATGGAATGGTTTAGATCAAAGTATATTCATGTGTTAGAATGGCCCAGTCACAGTCCAGACCTAAATCCCATTGAAAATCTGTGGCAAGACCTGAAAATTGCTGATCACAGACGCTCTCCATCCAATCTGACAGAGACAGAGATATTTTACAAAGAAGAAGAATGGGCAGAAATGTCCCTCTCTAGATGTGCAAAGCTGGTAGAGACACCCCCAAAAAGACTTGTAGAGAAAGGGGAGTGACTCTGGGGGGCGCCATACAAATGCCCCTCCCCCTCCCCCCACACTTTTCACAGATTTATTTGTATCATTTTCCTTCCACTTCACAATTATGTGACACTTTGTGTCTCTCACATAAAATCCCAATAAAATACATTTACGTTTTTTGGTTGTAACATGAGAAGATGTGGGGAATTCCGAGGGGTATGAATACTTTTTCGAGACACTGTCTATAGAGGGGTGTGAATACTTTTTCCAGGCGCTGTATATTCTGCAGATTGTCCCATCGCTGACCCCTCTGCAGAACGTCGCTCCCTCCCCCGATCTGTAACATTTCTGGAATGATTCTGGGTGGGGGGGGATCTGTAGTCTCATTGTCCTCTGATGAGGGTTGCGTGTTCCGTGTTGTGACGGTTGATTACATGGGATTGTAGAACACGCGTGACCCCGGCGGAGGATCTTCGGTTTGGGGTCGCCGCCTCCTCCTGCAGGGACTCCTCTTTGTTGGCCGGAGGGACCCGCGAGCGCGCGGCGGCCCCGGGGCTCCGATATGTGGATCTGCGGAACGCGTCGTCTTGCTGTAACTCGCAGGAAATCTCCACTTCCCGTCCCCGACGAATGTCACACTTCTCACCCGTGGGGGGAGGTGACAACCGGAGCGGGGGGGAGGGGCTGGGGGGCAGAGGCTCCTCCTCCTCCACACCTCCACATAACCACCATGATGAATAATTCACAGCGCCGCTCCTTTGTTTATAATAGTGTGGGGGATGGGATCCACTTTATGAATATTAGTATTGAGGATGTTTACAGAGCCTGGAAAAAGTATTCATACCCCCTCTATATACAGTGTCTGGGGAAAGTATTCATACCCCCTCTATATACAGTGTCTGGGGAAAGTATTCATACCCCTCTATATACAGTGTCTGGGGAAAGTATTCATACCCCCTCTATATACAGTGTCTGGGAAAAGTATTCATACCCCTCTATATACAGTGCCTGGAAAAAGTATTCATACCCCTCCATATACAGTGTCTGGGGAAAGTTTTCACACCCCTCTATATACAGTGTCTGGAAAAAGTATTTATACCCCTCTATATACAGTGTCTGGGGAAAGTATTCCTATCCCTCTATATACAGTGTCTGGGAAACGTATTCATATCCCTCTATATACAGTGCCTGGAAAAAGTATTCATACCCCTCTATATACAGTGTCTGGGGAAAATATTCATACCCCTCTATATACAGTGTCTAGGGAAAGTATTCATGCCTCTCTATATATATCTTCCCATCAACTCTGACCAGCTTCCCTGTCCCTGCTGAAAAAAAGCATCCCCACCACATGATGCTGCCACCACCATCTTTCACAGTGGGGATGGAGTGTTCAGGGTGATGTGCAGTGTTAGTTTTCCTCCACACACAGTAGAATTTTGGTGTCATGTGACCAGAGCCCCTCCCTCAAATATTTGCTATGTCCCCCCCCCACATGTTTGCTGTGTCCCCCCCCCACATGTTTGCTGTGTCCCCCCTCCCCCACATGTTTGCTGTGTCCCCTCCCCCACATGTTTGCTGTGTCCCCCTCCCCCACATGTTTGCTGTGTCCCCTCCCCCACATGGCTTCTCACAAACTGCAAACAGGACTTCTTATGTCTTTCTTCCTCCAATGTCTTTCTGCTTGTCACTCTTCCATAAAGGGCAGATTTGTGGAGAGACCACTAATAGTTGTCCTGTGGACAGATTCTCCCCCTGAGCTGTGCAGCTCCTCCAGAGTTACCATGGACCTCTTGGCTGCTTCTCTGGTGAATGCTCCCCTTGCCCGGCCCGGTCAGTTTAGGTGGACGGCCATGTCTTGGTAGGTTTGCGGTTGTGCCATACTCTTTCCATTTTCCGATGATGGATTGAACAGAAGCTCAGTGAGATCTTCAAAGCTTCAGAGATTTTTTTATACCCTAACCCTGCTTTATACTTCTCCACAACTTTATCCCTGACCTGTCTGGTGTGTTCCTCGGCCTTCATGATGCTGTTTGTTCACTAAGGTTCTCTAACAAACCTCTGAGGGCTTCACAGAACAGCTGTATTTATACTGAGATTATTTTATTGGGTGGAAATCGGGGAAAATGAGGCGAGGAATGTCCGATGAGCGATGTTTATATAAACGGCAGAATGTGAAGTATGAATATCTATAATGACCCCCCCCCTCCCCCGGTCACAGCTCATGTGACTCTTGTAATGTTGTCTTATTTGTCCGACTCGTTTATAAACCTGAAATGTCCTGAACCCGGATCACATGTGATGGCGCTGGGGGAGGGGCTGCTGTGTTTATATGGGGAGGGGGAGGGTGAATTTGTGTAAAAGGCACCGATGGCAGCTGACAGGTGATGTTTATGACCCATCAGGAGGACAAAACACAAACAACGCAGCTCTGTCTTCATTGTTACATTTGTATTTTTTATATGCAATTCCCTGTACAGCAGAGCTCAGACTGGAGGGGGGGAGAAGCGGCACAAGGAGCCAATCTGAACACGCTGATAGGAGAAGAGAGCAGAGTGGTCGGAGAGATGAGATCATCAGTCTGCTGCTTCTCCATTCACAGTTGTTGGGGTTGGGGGTCGGTATCTGTTCTTATTCTGTATGTATGGACTCTGCACAGTACTTCTTCTCCTGTCCTGTATGTCGGGTGTAATTCTCGGTATCTCTTCTTGCTCTGTATGTATGGACTCTGCACAGTACTACTTCTCTTGTCCTGTATGTCGGGTGTAATTCTCGGTATCTGTCCTTATTCTGCATGTATGGACTCTGCACAGTACTTCTTCTCCTGTCCTGTATGTCGGGTGTAATTCTCGGTATCTCCTCTTATTCTGTGTGTATGGACTCTGCACAGTACTACTTCTCCTGTCCTGTATGTCGGGTGTAATTCTCGGTATCTCCTCTTATTCTGTATGTATGGGCTCTGCACAGTACTACTTCTCCTGTCCTGTATGTCGGGTGTAATTCTCGGTATCTCCTCTTATTCTGTATGTATGGACTCTGCACAGTACTACTTCTCCTGTCCTGTAAGTCGGGTGTAATTCTCGGTATCTCCTCTTATTCTGTATGTATGGACTCTGCACAGTACCACTTCTCCTGTCCTGTATGTCGGGTGTAATTCTCGGTATCTCCTCTTATTCTGTATGTATGGACTCTGCACAGTACTACTTCTCTTGTCCTGTATGTCGGGTGTAATTCTCGGTATCTCCTCTTATTCTGTATGTATGGGCTCTGCACAGTACCACTTCTCTTGTCCTGTATGTCGGGTGTAATTCTCGGTATCTGTTCTTATTCTGTATGTATGGGCTCTGCACAGTACCACTTCTCTTGTCCTGTATGTCGGGTGTAATTCTCGGTATTTCTGTTCTTATTCTGTATGTATGGGCTCTGCACAGTACCACTTCTCTTGTCCTGTATGTCGGGTGTAATTCTCGGTATTTCTGTTCTTATTCTGTATGTATGGGCTCTGCACAGTACCACTTCTCTTGTCCTGTATGTCAGGTGTAGATCTCGGTATCTGTGGAGGATGTCGGGGGTGGGGATTATGACACATCCGTCTCTGGTTGTCCTCCACCTGCTGCTCCATTTACATGATTTGAATGGTAAATGTTGACATTCTCTGTGAAGCGGAACGTTGCTGTGAATAGAGGAGAGACTGGGGCCGGGTCTGCTAACCTGCGCTACGCCCATCCGTGAGTAATCAGATTTACGCTGGGGGGGGGGGGGGGCAATATCTGGTGAAGCTCTGCATAGTAACCAATCGACTTCCAGAAGTTCTTGATGTAGTAAAAAACAATTATTGGATGTGGTTGGGTGCATGAGGCAGTTTGGCATGGTTAGATGTGTGGGGTAATTATTGAATGTGGTTGAATATGTGGGGTAATTATTGGATGTGTCGGATGAGCAGCAAAATTATTAGATGCAGTTGGATGTGCGGGGTAATAATTGGATTGGTTGTGTGGGGTCATCATTGGGCATGGTTGGATGTGTGGGGTCATCATTGGGCATGGTTGGATGTGTGGGGTCATCATTGGGCATGGTTGGATGTGTGGGGTCATCATTGGGCATGGTTGGATGTGTGGGGTCATCATTGGGCATGGTTGGATGTGTGGGGTCATCATTGGGCATGGTTGGTTGTGTGGGGTCATCATTGGGCATGGTTGGTTGTGTGGGGTCATCATTGGGCATGGTTGGATGTGTAGGGTCATCATTGAGTACGGGAGGATGTGTGGGGTCATCATTGGGTACGGTTGGATGTGTGGGGTCATCATTGGGCATGGTCGGATGTGTGGGGTCATCATTGGGCATGGTTGGTTGTGTGGGGTCATCATTGGGCATGGTTGGATGTTTGGGGTCATCATTGGGCATGGTTGGATGTGTTGAGTCATCATTGGGCATGGTTGGTTGTGTGGGGTCATCATTGGGCATGGTTGGTTGTGTGGGGTCATCATTGGGCATGGTTGGATGTGTGGGGTCATCATTGGGTACGGTTGGATGTGTGGGGTCATCATTGGGTACGGTTGGATGTGTTGGGTCATCATTGGGCATGGTTGGATGTGTGGGGTCATCATTGGGCATGGTTGGTTGTGTGGGGTCATCATTGGGCATGGTTGGATGTGTGGGGTCATCATTGGGTACGGTTGGATGTGTGGGGTCATCATTGGGTACGGTTGGATGTGTTGGGTCATCATTGGGCATGGTTGGATGTGTGGGGTCATCATTGGGCATGGTTGGATGTGTGGGGTCATCATTAGGCATGGTTGGATGTGTGGGGTCATCATTAGGCATGGTTGGATGTGTGGGGTCATCATTGGGCATGGTTGGATGTGTGGGGTCATCATTGGGTACGGTTGGATGTGTGGGGTCATCATTGGGTACGGTTGGATGTGTTGGGTCATCATTGGGCATGGTTGGATGTGTGGGGTCATCATTGGGCATGGTTGGATGTGTGGGGTCATCATTAGGCATGGTTGGATGTGTGGGGTCATCATTAGGCATGGTTGGATGTGTTGGGTCATCATTGGGCATGGTTGGTTGTGTGGGGTCATTATTGGGTACGGTTGGATGTGTTGGGTCATCATTGGGCATGGTTGGATGTGTGGGGTCATCATTGGGCATGGTTGGATGTGTGGGGTCATCATTGGGCATGGTTGGATGTGTGGGGTCATCATTGGGCATGGTTGGTTGTGTGGGGTCATCATTGGGCATGGTTGGATGTGTGGGGTCATCATTGGGCATGGTTGGATGTGTGGGGTCATCATTGGGCATGGTTGGATGTGTGGGGTCATCATTGGGTACGGTTGGATGTGTGGGGTCATCATTGGGTACGGTTGGATGTGTGGGGTCATCATTGGGCATGGTCGGATGTGTGGGATCATCATTGGGCATGGTTGGTTGTGTGGGGTCATCATTGGGCATGGTTGGTTGTGTGGGGTCATCATTGGGCATGGTTGGATGTGTGGGGTCATCATTGGGTACGGTTGGATGTGTTGGGTCATCATTGGGCATGGTTGGATGTGTGGGGTCATCATTGGGCATGGTTGGATGTGTTGGGTCATCATTGGGCATGGTTGGTTGTGTGGGGTCATCATTAGGCATGGTTGGATGTGTGGGGTCATCATTGGGCATGGTTGGTTGTGTGGGGTCATCATTGGGCATGGTTGGATGTGTGGGGTCATCATTGGGCATGTGGGGTAATTATTGTACACAGTTGGTGGGGACAGTTGAGCGGAGATGACCGGTTAATGTTCAGAGACCGTGACTCGATGGGGGGGCTCCTCCATCAGCGGCTCTTCTCTCATTAATCCGGGTTAAGGGTCCGCGGAGACTCTCTACCGGTGAATATATTATTCCACAGCGCCTCGTTTCCTCGGCGGCGGCTCGGAATTTGCCGGAACGGCGCAGAACGTTTAGTAAACAATCAGTCGGCTGTAACTGCAGCAAACGGACGTTATTTTAAAGGGTCATTCCACTCAAAACGTTGATGTTT
The DNA here is from genome assembly GCF_905171775.1 of Rana temporaria. NCBI lineage: Eukaryota > Metazoa > Chordata > Amphibia > Anura > Ranidae > Rana > Rana temporaria. The sequence continues at coordinate 117,871,096 of NC_053501.1, forward strand.
CGGTGTTTTTGGTGGATGCCGGAGAGTTGGGGCCGCTGCCGCCTATGAAAAGAAATTGGCAACGCTCCAGAAGCGGCATTGTATAGAAAAGACCTGAGATGATTCCAGCTGGTAACCCGACACCTACCACCTGTCCTCCTCCTCACCCCCACCTCGTCCGCCGTGCGTGCCGTCCTAAAACAACACAACAAGGGATTACTTCGCTAATCGACCCACAAGCAGCCATCGATCCGCATTTCCCACGAGCTGAGTCACTGCCCTGGGCTCTACGAATCTCCGAAAACGAGGAAATTCGAGTGACCAAAGTGATGTAACATATATTAGAGATGTTTCCATAGAAAGTTCTTGGGTTCATTCCGGGCCCCATGTGCTGGGATCCAGAGTCTCAAGATGTGCTGCGGTCCAACCCCTGTATCTCAGTGGTCTTCCTTATGGATCATCTGCCTCGACCCTTGGTGGTGCAACCACCTCTCTGGTTCCCCTTAAAGTCCATTTGCCGCAACCTTCGGCGGTTCAACTGTCCTAATCTTCAGTGGTCCTCTTTATGATCCTTCTGTGTTGACTCTGGGTGGTGAAACCTGATTAACCCTCAGGGTTTCTCCTTCCCGTCCATCTGTGTGGATCTTAGGTGTTCCAAATGCTCCAACCCGAAGAGTTCCACCTTTTATGGTTCATCTGTATTGGTCCCCAGTGGTTCAACTGCCCCAGCCCTGAGTGGTTTAACTTTATTGACCCTCAATGTTCCTCTTCATCTGCCTTGATCCTTGGTGGTCAAACTGCCAAAAACCCTCAGTGTTCCTCCTCATGGTTCATCTGCCTTAACGGTTGGTGGGGCAACCACTTCAATGCCCCCTTACTGTCCATTTCTATAGACTCCAGGTGGCAACAATTGGCCCTGTTATAGCTCTTGCCCACCATAGAGTTTAGCTGGCTCTGTTGTAGCTCTCGCCCACCATAGAGTGTAGCTGGCTCTGTTGTAGCTCTTGCCCACCATAAAGTGTAGCTGGCTCTGTTGTAGCTCTCGCCCACCATAGAGTGTAGCTGGCTCTGTTGTAGCTCTCGCCCACCATAAAGTGTAGCTGGCTCTGTTGTAGCTCTTGCCCACCATAGAGTGTAGTTGTCCACCATAGAGTTTAGCTGGCTCTGTTGTAGCTCTTGCCCATCATAGAGTGTTGCTGGCTCTGTTGTAGCTCTTGCCCACCATAGAGTGTTGCTGGCTCTGTTGTAGCTCTTGCCCACCATAGAGTTTTGCTGGCTTGGTTGTAGCTCTTGCCCACCATAGAGTGTAGTTGCCCACCATAGAGTGTTGCTGGCTCTGTTGTAGCTCTAGCCCACCATAGAGTGTAGCTGGCTCTGTTGTAGCTCTTGCCCACCATAGAGTGTAGTTGCCCACCATAGAGTTTAGCTGGCTCTGTTGTAGCTCTTGCCCACCATAGAGTGTAGTTACCCACCATAGAGTGTAGCTGGCTCTGTTGTAGCTCTTGCCCACCATAGAGTGTAGCTGGCTCTGTTGTAGCTCTTGCCCACCATAGAGTGTAGTTGCCCACCATAGAGTGTAGCTGGCTCTGTTGTAGCTCTTGCCCACCATAGAGTGTAGCTGGCTCTGTTGTAGCTCTAGCCCGCCATAGAGTGTAGCTGGCTCTGTTGTAGCTCTTGCCCACCATAGAGTGTTGCTGGCTCTGTTGTAGCTCTCGCCCACCATAGAGTTTAGCTGTCTCTGTTGTAGCTCTTGCCCACCATAGAGTGTAGTTGCCCACCATAGAGTGTAGCTGGCTCTGTTGTAGCTCTTGCCCACCATAGAGTGTAGTTGCCCTCCATAGAGTGTAGCTGGCTCTGTTGTAGCTCTTGCCCACCATAGAGTGTAGTTGCCCACCATAGAGTGTAGCTGGCTCTGTTGTAGCTCTTGCCCACCATAGAGTGTAGCTGGCTCTGTTGTAGCTCTTGCCCACCATAGAGTGTTGCTGGCTCTGTTGTAGCACTTGCCCACCATAGAGTGTAGTTGCCCACCATAGAGTGTAGCTGGCTCTGTTGTAGCTCTTGCCCACCATAGAGTGTAGCTGCCCACCTTGGAGTATTCTCTTCCTCCCTTTCCAATGCCATGGTTTGGTTTTTAGAGATCTATTACAAGAAATATGAGAACTATGGCCTTTGATGGTCCAACACTCGAGTTCTGCTTTCTGGTTTATGTTTCATCTAATTTCGGTGTTTTTGGTATATTCTAAGAGAACTTCCTTTCTGTAACCGGGGGGGGGGGGGGGGATATCGGTTACATTGATTGGTCTATGGAGAACATTCCGGCTGAGAAAGGGGAACCGGTTCAAGGAAGAGAATGACTTTTCGAAAACAGAATTACGACACGCGGGTGGCAGACGACAGTCTGTGCCAAAATGAACATTCTGAAGGTTACAAAGTATCAGATAAGAGCAGAAGATGTTTACTTCCTCCTATAAGTAGACATTTCACCACCGAATGAACTTCTCGAATCTTCTCCCCTTCCCTTTCTTCTATACAATCGCAGATTCTCTGCATTTCCGCCCAAATGAATATTTAAAGGCCTTTTCGTGTTTAGACTTTGTACTTGACCATCATTATGATCCTGGGACACTGTTGACCCCACCCATGGTCTGCCCACTTTCCTGGGTGGGCGCACTCAAGTCACGCCCAGTTTATGGATTGGTCCCTCCTAGACCTTGCCTTTTTAACTACGAGGCACCACCCATCCATGCCACTTTTTATGGGTTGGACCTGCGCAGACCGTGCCTCTAAATACGTGGCACCAGCAATCATGTCTTCTTCATGGGTTGGTCCTGCACAGACCGTGCCTTTTAAATCACTATGATCCTGGGACACTGTTGACCCCACCCATGGTCTGCCCACTTTCCAGGTGGGGACATCCAGTTTATGGCTTGGTGCCTCCTAGACCTTGCCTTTTAACTATGAGGCACCACCCATCCATGCTGCCTTTATCGGTTGGTCCTGCACAAACCCTGCCTCTAAATATGAGGCACGCCCATCAGGACATCTTTATGGGTTCGTCCTCCACAGACCGCGCCTCTAAATACGTGGCACTGCCCATCGTGCCTCCTTTATGGGTTGGTCGTGCACAGACCCTGCCCCTAAATTTGAGGCACCACCCATCGTGCCTTCTTTATGGGTTGGGCCTGCACAGACCCTGCCTCTAAATCATTATAACCCTGAGACACTGTTTACCCCACCCATGGTCTGCCCACTTTCCAGGTGGGCGCACGCAGTTTATTGATTGGTCCCTCGTAGACCTTGCCTTTAACTATGAGGCACCGCCCATCATGACTTCTTTATGGATTGAGCCTGCATAGACATTTCCTCTAAATGAGGCACCGCCCATCATGACTTCTTTATGGGTTGGTCCTACACACACCCTGCCTCTAAATACATGGCACCGCCCATCATGACTTCTTTATGGGTTGGTCCTGCCTAGACCCTGCCTCTAAATACATGGCACCGCCCCTCAACATGCCTTCTTTATGGCTTGGTCCTGCCCAGACCCCGCCTCTTGATATGGGTGTTCTCCTCACTTGCACCTGAGGGTTTCCCACAATCAATTTTCCTTTTTAAATTACTGAGCATGTGCAGGAACTCAAATTAGGGTGATGCTGTGATTCCGGGACACGGTCCTGGACACAGCACTGGTGGGACAGGATGAGGGGCTGTCTGAGAAAATACGGAACGGTTGTCATGTATGAGATATGTGTGTGTATGTGTATATATATATATATATATATATATATATAATATTGCATTTTCCCCATAATTCTTTTGCTGACGTTTGTGCTGAGCGCGATCGCGGCGAGGCCCGGCGGTTCGCTCTTCTTCTCACGCTTGTAGTGTCAAAGGTGAAAGGTTGCTGCAATTAGGGCTTCAGGAGGAACCTCTTTTATATTCGCAGCTTCCTCCAAACAACCCAAAAGTCCTTCCTGTGTCTGTGCAGCTTCCGTCAGTGCCACCTGCGTGCAGTTATTTAACCCTCCAGGCCATGACCACCCCCCTTCTCAGCTTGCAGTTTATTTTTATTTTTTTGCATAACGCCCTAGACACTGCCCCCAGGTCCTGCAACCAAAATTGGCTCGCTCTTCCCTTCCACTGCACGCCCGGCTGCCAGCCTGATTTCAAAGATACGCCGTTTACGTAAGGGGTTTTCAGGCTTAAAGACAAACCCCCAAAAACATGGCGCAGCCAATGTTAAGTATGGACGTCGTAACCGCGTCAAATTTTTACAAATTTTACGTCGTTTGCGTAACTCGTCCGTGAATGGGGCTGGCCGTAATTTACGTTCACGTCGAAAGCATTGACGATTTGCCGACGTCATTTGGAGCATGCGCACTGGGATACGTCCCACGGACGGCGCATGCGCCGTTCGATCGAAACGTCATTTTTACGTTGGCGTCACAGTGAATATACATAAAACACGCCCACAGCTTCAACATTTGAATTAGGCGGGCTTACGCCGGCCCTAATGCGCTACGCCGCCGTAACTTCGGCGGCAAAATCTTTGAAAATACCGTACTCGCCTCTCAAAGTTACGGCGGTGTAGCGTATAGGAGATACGCTACGCCCGCCTAAAGGTACGTGAATCTACCCCTAAATTTCTAAAAATTTGAAAATTTTAAAGATGAAAAAAAACGAAATTTTGGAAATTCTGAAATTTTCAAAATTTCCAAAAAAAAGCTAGGAAACGAAAATGAACAAATTTTTCGGCAGTGCACATGTCTAGACGGGAGCTGCCCTCCGCCATACTGCTGCCTAGACTTGTTTAGCCACACCCACAGACCGTTAGCCACACCCCACAGGCCATCAAATCCCTCCCAGACCTTACCACTGGGTGGCACCCACAAGCTCTTATTGCAGTTTGATGGGATAATCACACTCTGGGGGGAGGGAGGGGGGGCGGAGCTATAGTAGACAATGGAAATCCCCGGACTTCAAGGATCGATCCATCATAGAAGAGCGGAATATTTTTTTTTGTAACATTTCGCAACCAGAAAAAAAAAACCAACCAAACATGAAAAATAAAATAACAATTCAGAGTAATGAGCCGAAAACCCCGGAGAGCAATTCCAGAACTTTCCCAGAAATCTGATCGAGGAAACAGGAAATCCCCCCGAAAAACCGGAACCCCCGAGCGATAAAATTCACTGCGATTTCCTTCCACTGCCGAAATAAATATAATAATAGAGCAAAAATAATAATAGATCTGCAGAACATCGCGTCCTCCCCCCTCCTGATATATTCTGCAGATTATTATATTTGTACACATTGTATATACTTAGTATCATTCTGTGGTGTTTTGTTGTTGCAGTGTTGGAAGATCCGCGATTGGTGATCGGTGATTGCCGCCTCTCCTCATCATGCCACCATGGGCGCCGTTCCCTCATTGGCTGGCGCTGCTGTTGGTCACCTTGGTGCCCCGTTCCCCCGCCGAGATCCTTCCCAGGATTGTATTCTCATACGGTGAGTTTATCTTCTGAAGAGGAGTGTATATGAAATCCTATTATTATTATCATCATTCCTGGAGTGAGAGGATTATATTCTATTATGTGATATTATATTATGAGGTCAGATCTGCCGCTTTCATCTTCAAACCCTCAGAGAAATGTTTGTCATTCAGAAGATCTGCAATTATAATTCCCAGGTGATGTGCCGATCACGGGGAACCGGCTGAGCGGGTTCTGAAGTCTCGTGTTTCAGGTGATCGACCTGAACCTCTCATCACCGAGACATTCCGCGAATACTCTCACCGCTCTCCAGATATAAGATATATTATACAGGAGTGACATCACCACTCTCCAGATATAAGATATATTATACAGGAGTGACATCACCGCCCTCCAGATATAAGATATATTATACAGGAGTGACATCACCGCCCTCCAGATATAAGATATATTATACAGGAGTGACATCACCGCTCTCCAGATATAAGATATATTATACAGGAGTGACATCACCGCCCTCCAGATATAAGATATATTATACAGGAGTGACATCACCGCTCTCCAGATATAAGATATATTATACAGGAGTGACATCACCGCCCTCCAGATATAAGATATATTATACAGGAGTGACATCACCGCCCTCCAGATATAAGATATATTATACAGGAGTGACATCACCGCCCTCCAGATATAAGATATATTATACAGGAGTGACATCACCGCCCTCCAGATATAAGATATATTATACAGGAGTGACATCACCGCCCTCCAGATATAATATACAGGAGTGACATCACCGCTCTCCAGATATAAGATATATTATACAGGAGTGACATCACCGCTCTCCAGATATAAGATATATTATACAGGAGTGACATCACCACTCTCCAGATATAAGATATATTATACAGGAGTGACATCACCGCTCTCCAGATATAAGATATATTATACAGGAGTGACATCACCGCCCTCCAGATATAAGATATAATATACAGGAGTGACATCACCACCCTCCAGATATAAGATATATTATACAGGAGTGACATCACCGCTCTCCAGATATAAGATATATTATACGGGAGTGACATCACCGCTCTCCAGATATAAGATATATTATACAGGAGTGACATCACCGCTCTCCAGATATAAGATATAATATACAGGAGTGACATCACTGCTCTCCAGATATAAGATATATTATACAGGAGTGACATCACCGCTCTCCAGATATAAGATATATTATACAGAGTGACATCACCGCCCTCCAGATATAAGATATATTATACAGGAGTGACATCACCGCTCTCCAGATATAAGATATAATATACAGGAGTGACATCACTGCTCTCCAGATATAAGATATATTATACAGGAGTGACATCACCGCCCTCCAGATATAAGATATATTATACAGAGTGACATCACCGCCCTCCAGATATAAGATATATTATACAGGAGTGACATCACCGCCCTCCAGATATAAGATATATTATACAGGAGTGACATCACCGCCCTCCAGATATAAGATATATTATACAGGAGTGACATCACCGCTCTCCAGATATAAGATATATTATACAGGAGTGACATCACCGCCCTCCAGATATAAGATATATTATACAGGAGTGACATCACCACTCTCCAGATATAAGATATATTATACAGGAGTGACATCACCGCCCTCCAGATATAAGATATATAATATACAGGAGTGACATCACCACCCTCCAGATATAAGATATATTATACAGGAGTGACATCACCGCCCTCCAGATATAAGATATATTATACAGGAGTGACATCACCGCTCTCCAGATATAAGATATATTATACAGGAGTGACATCACCGCTCTCCAGATATAAGATATATTATACAGGAGTGACATCACCGCTCTCCAGATATAAGATATATTATACAGGAGTGACATCACCGCTCTCCAGATATAAGATATATTATACAGGAGTGACATCACCGCCCTCCAGATATAAGATATATTATACAGGAGTGACATCACCGCTCTCCAGATATAAGATATAATATACAGGAGTGACATCACCGCCCTCCAGATATAAGATATATTATACAGGAGTGACATCACCGCCCTCCAGATATAAGATATATTATACAGGAGTGACATCACCGCCCTCCAGATATAAGATATATTATACAGGAGTGACATCACCGCTCTCCAGATATAAGATATATTATACAGGAGTGACATCACCGCCCTCCAGATATAAGATATATTATACAGGAGTGACATCACCGCCCTCCAGATATAAGATATATTATACAGGAGTGACATCACCGCTCTCCAGATATAAGATATATTATACAGGAGTGACATCACCGCTCTCCAGATATAATATACAGGAGTGACATCACCGCCCTCCAGATATAAGATATATTATACAGGAGTGACATCACCGCTCTCCAGATATAAGATATATTATACAGGAGTGACATCACCGCCCTCCAGATATAAGATATATTATACAGGAGTGACATCACCGCCCTCCAGATATAAGATATATTATACAGGAGTGACATCACCACTCTCCAGATATAAGATATATTATACAGGAGTGACATCACCGCTCTCCAGATATAAGATATATTATACAGGAGTGACATCACCGCTCTCCAGATATAAGATATATTATACAGGAGTGACATCACCGCCCTCCAGATATAAGATATATTATACAGGAGTGACATCACCGCCCACCAGATATAAGATATATTATACAGGAGTGACATCACCGCTCTCCAGATATAAGATATATTATACAGGAGTGACATCACCGCTCTCCAGATATAAGATATATTATACAGGAGTGACATCACCGCTCTCCAGATATAAGATATATTATACAGGAGTGACATCACCGCCCTCCAGATATAAGATATATTATACAGGAGTGACATCACCGCTCTCCAGATATAAGATATAATATACAGGAGTGACATCACCGCCCTCCAGATATAAGATATATTATACAGGAGTGACATCACCGCCCTCCAGATATAAGATATATTATACAGGAGTGACATCACCGCCCTCCAGATATAAGATATATTATACAGGAGTGACATCACCGCTCTCCAGATATAAGATATATTATACAGGAGTGACATCACCGCCCTCCAGATATAAGATATATTATACAGGAGTGACATCACCGCCCTCCAGATATAAGATATATTATACAGGAGTGACATCACCGCTCTCCAGATATAAGATATATTATACAGGAGTGACATCACCGCTCTCCAGATATAATATACAGGAGTGACATCACCGCCCTCCAGATATAAGATATATTATACAGGAGTGACATCACCGCTCTCCAGATATAAGATATATTATACAGGAGTGACATCACCGCCCTCCAGATATAAGATATATTATACAGGAGTGACATCACCGCCCTCCAGATATAAGATATATTATACAGGAGTGACATCACCACTCTCCAGATATAAGATATATTATACAGGAGTGACATCACCGCTCTCCAGATATAAGATATATTATACAGGAGTGACATCACCGCTCTCCAGATATAAGATATATTATACAGGAGTGACATCACCGCCCTCCAGATATAAGATATATTATACAGGAGTGACATCACCGCCCACCAGATATAAGATATATTATACGGGAGTGACATCACCGCTCTCCAGATATAAGATATATTATACAGGAGTGACATCACCGCCCTCCAGATATAATATACAGGAGTGACATCACCGCTCTCCAGATATAAGATATATTATACAGGAGTGACATCACCGCTCTCCAGATATAAGATATATTATACAGGAGTGACATCACCACTCTCCAGATATAAGATATATTATACAGGAGTGACATCACCGCTCTCCAGATATAAGATATATTATACAGGAGTGACATCACCGCTCTCCAGATATAAGATATATTATACAGGAGTGACATCACCGCTCTCCAGATATAAGATATATTATACAGGAGTGACATCACCACTCTCCAGATATAAGATATATTATACAGGAGTGACATCACCGCCCTCCAGATATAAGATATAATATACAGGAGTGACATCACCACCCTCCAGATATAAGATATGTTATACAGGAGTGACATCACCGCTCTCCAGATATAAGATATATTATACAGGAGTGACATCACCGCTCTCCAGATATAAGATATATTATACAGGAGTGACATCACCACTCTCCAGATATAAGATATATTATACAGGAGTGACATCACCGCTCTCCAGATATAAGATATAATATACAGGAGTGACATCACTGCTCTCCAGATATAAGATATATTATACAGGAGTGACATCACCGCCCTCCAGATATAAGATATATTATACAGGAGTGACATCACCGCCCTCCAGATATAAGATATATTATACAGGAGTGACATCACCGCCCTCCAGATATAAGATATATTATACAGAGTGACATCACCGCTCTCCAGATATAAGATATATTATACAGGAGTGACATCACCGCTCTCCAGATATAAGATATATTATACAGGAGTGACATCACCGCCCTCCAGATATAAGATATATTATACAGGAGTGACATCACCGCCCTCCAGATATAAGATATATTATACAGGAGTGACATCACCGCCCTCCAGATATAAGATATATTATACAGGAGTGACATCACCGCCCTCCAGATATAAGATATATTATACAGGAGTGACATCACCACCCTCCAGATATAAGATATATTATACAGGAGTGACATCACCGCCCTCCAGATATGATATATTATACAGGAGTGACATCACCACTCTCCAGATATAAGATATATTATACAGGAGTGACATCACCGCCCTCCAGATATAAGATATATTATACGGAGTGACATCACCACCCTCCAGATATAAGATATATTATACAGGAGTGACATCACCGCTCTCCAGATATAAGATATATTATACAGGAGTGACATCACCGCTCTCCAGATATAAGATATATTATACAGAGTGACATCACCGCCCTCCAGATATAAGATATATTATACAGGAGTGACATCACCACCCTCCAGATATAAGATATATTATACAGGAGTGACATCACCACCCTCCAGATATAAGATATATTATACAGGAGTGACATCACCGCCCTCCAGATATAAGATATATTATACAGGAGTGACATCACCGCTCTCCAGATATAAGATATATTATACAGGAGTGACATCACCGCTCTCCAGATATAAGATATATTATACGTGAGTGACATCACCGCCCTCCAGATATAAGATATATTATACAGAGTGACATCACCGCTCTCCAGATATAAGATATATTATACAGGAGTGACATCACCACTCTCCAGATATAAGATATATTATACAGGAGTGACATCACCGCTCTCCAGATATAAGATATATTATACAGGAGTGACATCACCGCTCTCCAGATATAAGATATATTATACAGGAGTGACATCACCGCTCTCCAGATATAAGATATATTATACAGGAGTGACATCACCGCTCTCCAGATATAAGATATATTATACAGGAGTGACATCACCGCTCTCCAGATATAAGATATATTATACAGGAGTGACATCACCACTCTCCAGATATAAGATATAATATACAGGAGTGACATCACCGCCCTCCAGATATAAGATATAATATACAGGAGTGACATCACCGCCCTCCAGATATAAGATATATTATACAGGAGTGACATCACCACTCTCCAGATATAAGATATATTATACAGGAGTGACATCACCACCCTCCAGATATAAGATATATTATACAGGAGTGACATCACCGCCCTCCAGATATAAGATATATTATACAGGAGTGACATCACCGCCCTCCAGATATAAGATATATTATACAGGAGTGACATCACCACTCTCCAGATATAAGATATATTATACAGGAGTGACATCACCGCCCTCCAGATATAAGATATATTATACAGGAGTGACATCACCGCCCTCCAGATATAAGATATATTATACAGGAGTGACATCACCACTCTCCAGATATAAGATATATTATACAGGAGTGACATCACCGCCCTCCACATATAAGATATATTATACAGGAGTGACATCACCGCCCTCCAGATATAATATACAGGAGTGACATCACCGCTCTCCAGATATAAGATATATTATACAGGAGTGACATCACCGCTCTCCAGATATAAGATATATTATACGGGAGTGACATCACCGCTCTCCAGATATAAGATATATTATACAGGAGTGACATCACCACTCTCCAGATATAAGATATATTATACAGGAGTGACATCACCGCCCTCCAGATATAAGATATATTATACAGGAGTGACATCACCGCTCTCCAGATATAAGATATATTATACAGGAGTGACATCACCGCTCTCCAGATATAAGATATATTATACAGGAGTGACATCACCGCTCTCCAGATATAAGATATATTATACAGGAGTGACATCACCGCTCTCCAGATATAAGATATATTATACAGGAGTGACATCACCGCCCTCCAGATATAAGATATATTATACAGAGTGACATCACCGCCCTCCAGATATAAGATATATTATACAGGAGTGACATCACCGCTCTCCAGATATAAGATATATTATACAGGAGTGACATCACCGCTCTCCAGATATAAGATATATTATACAGGAGTGACATCACCACTCTCCAGATATAAGATATATTATACAGGAGTGACATCACCGCCCTCCAGATATAAGATATATTATACAGGAGTGACATCACCGCCCTCCAGATATAAGATATATTATATAGGAGTGACATCACCGCCCTCCAGATATAAGATATATTATACAGGAGTGACATCACCACTCTCCAGATATAAGATATATTATACAGGAGTGACATCACCACTCTCCAGATATAAGATATATTATACAGGAGTGACATCACCGCTCTCCAGATATAAGATATATTATATAGGAGTGACATCACCGCCCTCCAGATATAAGATATATTATACAGGAGTGACATCACCGCCCTCCAGATATAAGATATATTATACAGGAGTGACATCACCGCTCTCCAGATATAAGATATATATTACAGGAGTGACATCACCGCTCTCCAGATATAAGATATATTATACAGGAGTGACATCACCGCCCTCCAGATATAAGATATATTATACAGAGTGACATCACCGCTCTCCAGATATAAGATATATTATACAGGAGTGACATCACCGCCCTCCAGATATAAGATATATTATACAGGAGTGACATCACCGCTCTCCAGATATAAGATATATTATACAGGAGTGACATCACCACTCTCCAGATATAAGATATATTATACGGGAGTGACATCACCGCTCTCCAGATATAAGATATATTATACAGGAGTGACATCACCGCTCTCCAGATATATTATACAGGAGTGACATCACCGCCCTCCAGATATAAGATATATTATACAGGAGTGACATCACCGCCCTCCAGATATAAGATATATTATACAGGAGTGACATCACCGCTCTCCAGATATAAGATATATTATACAGGAGTGACATCACCGCCCTCCAGATATAAGATATATTATACAGGAGTGACATCACCGCCCTCCAGATATAAGATATATTATACAGGAGTGACATCACCGCCCTCCAGATATAATATACAGGAGTGACATCACCGCCCTCCAGATATAAGATATATTATACAGGAGTGACATCACCGCCCTCCAGATATAATATACAGGAGTGACATCACCGCCCTCCAGATATAAGATATATTATACGGGAGTGACATCACCGCTCTCCAGATATAAGATATATTATACAGGAGTGACATCACCGCCCTCCAGATATAAGATATATTATACAGAGTGACATCACCGCTCTCCAGATATAAGATATATTATACAGAGTGACATCACCGCCCTCCAGATATAAGATATATTATACAGGAGTGACATCACCACTCTCCAGATATAAGATATATTATACAGGAGTGACATCACCGCTCTCCAGATATAAGATATATTATATAGGAGTGACATCACCGCTCTCCAGATATAAGATATATTATACAGGAGTGACATCACCACTCTCCAGATATAAGATATATTATACAGGAGTGACATCACCGCCCTCCAGATATAAGATATATTATACAGGAGTGACATCACCGCCCTCCAGATATAAGATATATTATACAGGAGTGACATCACCGCTCTCCAGATATAAGATATATTATACAGGAGTGACATCACCGCCCTCCAGATATAAGATATATTATACAGGAGTGACATCACCGCCCTCCAGATATAAGATATATTATACAGGAGTGACATCACCGCTCTCCAGATATAAGATATATTATACAGGAGTGACATCACCGCCCTCCAGATATAAGATATATTATACAGAGTGACATCACCGCCCTCCAGATATAAGATATATTATACAGGAGTGACATCACCGCCCTCCAGATATAAGATATATTATACAGGAGTGACATCACCACTCTCCAGATATAATATACAGGAGTGACATCACCGCTCTCCAGATATATTATACAGGAGTGACATCACCGCCCTCCAGATATAAGATATATTATACAGGAGTGACATCACCGCTCTCCAGATATATTATACAGGAGTGACATCACCACCCTCCAGATATATTATACAGGAGTGACATCACCGCTCTCCAGATATATTATATATTATACAGGAGTGACATCACCACTCTCCAGATATAAGATATATTATACAGGAGTGACATCACCACTCTCCAGATATAAGATATATTATACAGGAGTGACATCACCGCCCTCCAGATATAAGATATATTATACAGAGTGACATCACCGCCCTCCAGATATAAGATATATTATACAGAGTGACATCACCGCCCTCCAGATATAAGATATATTATACAGGAGTGACATCACCGCCCTCCAGATATAAGATATATTATACAGGAGTGACATCACCACTCTCCAGATATAAGATATATTATACAGGAGTGACATCACCGCTCTCCAGATATAAGATATATTATACAGGAGTGACATCACCGCTCTCCAGATATAAGATATATTATACAGGAGTGACATCACCGCTCTCCAGATATGATATATTATACAGGAGTGACATCACCGCTCTCCAGATATAAGATATATTATACAGGAGTGACATCACCACTCTCCAGATATAAGATATATTATACAGAGTGACATCACCGCTCTCCAGATATAAGATATATTATACAGGAGTGACATCACCGCTCTCCAGATATAAGATATATTATACAGGAGTGACATCACCGCTCTCCAGATATAAGATATATTATACGGGAGTGACATCACCGCTCTCCAGATATAAGATATATTATACAGGAGTGACATCACCACTCTCCAGATATAAGATATATTATACAGGAGTGACATCACCGCCCTCCAGATATAAGATATATTATACAGGAGTGACATCACCGCTCTCCAGATATAAGATATATTATACAGGAGTGACATCACCGCCCTCCAGATATAAGATATATTATACAGGAGTGACATCACCGCTCTCCAGATATAAGATATATTATACAGGAGTGACATCACCGCCCTCCAGATATAAGATATATTATACAGGAGTGACATCACCGCTCTCCAGATATAAGATATATTATACAGGAGTGACATCACCGCCCTCCAGATATAAGATATATTATACAGGAGTGACATCACCGCCCTCCAGATATAAGATATATTATACAGGAGTGACATCACCGCTCTCCAGATATAAGATATATTATACAGGAGTGACATCACCGCCCTCCAGATATAAGATATATTATACAGGAGTGACATCACCGCTCTCCAGATATAAGATATATTATACAGGAGTGACATCACCGCTCTCCAGATATAAGATATATTATACAGGAGTGACATCACCGCTCTCCAGATATAAGATATATTATACAGGAGTGACATCACCGCTCTCCAGATATAAGATATATTATACAGGAGTGACATCACCGCTCTCCAGATATATTATACAGGAGTGACATCACCGCCCTCCAGATATAAGATATATTATACAGGAGTGATATCACCACTCTCCAGATATAAGATATATTATACAGGAGTGACATCACCGCTCTCCAGATATATTATACAGGAGTGACATCACCGCTCTCCAGATATATTATATATTATACAGGAGTGACATCACCGCTCTCCAGATATAAGATATATTATACAGGAGTGACATCACCGCTCTCCAGATATATTATATATTATACAGGAGTGACATCACCGCTCTCCAGATATAAGATATATTATACAGGAGTGACATCACCGCCCTCCAGATATAAGATATATTATACAGGAGTGACATCACCGCCCTCCAGATATAAGATATATTATACAGAGTGACATCACCGCCCTCCAGATATAAGATATATTATACAGAGTGACATCACCGCCCTCCAGATATAAGATATATTATACAGGAGTGACATCACCACTCTCCAGATATAAGATATATTATACAGGAGTGACATCACCGCTCTCCAGA
Organism: Rana temporaria; assembly: GCF_905171775.1. Classification (NCBI taxonomy): domain Eukaryota; kingdom Metazoa; phylum Chordata; class Amphibia; order Anura; family Ranidae; genus Rana; species Rana temporaria. The sequence goes on from NC_053501.1 coordinate 117,887,139, forward strand.
TATAAGATATATTATACAGGAGTGACATCACCGCTCTCCAGATATAAGATATATTATACAGGAGTGACATCACCGCCCTCCAGATATAAGATATATTATACAGGAGTGACATCACCACCCTCCAGATATAAGATATAATATACAGGAGTGACATCACCACTCTCCAGATATGATATATTATACAGGAGTGACATCACCGCCCTCCAGATATAAGATATATTATACAGAGTGACATCACCGCTCTCCAGATATGATATATTATACAGGAGTGACATCACCGCTCTCCAGATATAAGATATATTATACAGAGTGACATCACCGCCCTCCAGATATAAGATATATTATACAGGAGTGACATCACCGCTCTCCAGATATAAGATATATTATACAGGAGTGACATCACCGCCCTCCAGATATAAGATATATTATACGGAGTGACATCACCGCTCTCCAGATATAAGATATATTATACAGGAGTGACATCACCGCTCTCCAGATATAAGATATATTATACAGGAGTGACATCACCACTCTCCAGATATAAGATATATTATACAGGAGTGACATCACCGCTCTCCAGATATAATATACAGGAGTGACATCACCGCTCTCCAGATATAAGATATATTATACAGGAGTGACATCACCGCTCTCCAGATATAAGATATATTATACAGGAGTGACATCACCGCCCTCCAGATATAAGATATATTATACAGGAGTGACATCACCGCTCTCCAGATATAAGATATATTATACAGGAGTGACATCACCGCTCTCCAGATATAAGATATAATATACAGGAGTGACATCACCACTCTCCAGAAATAAGATATATTATACAGGAGTGACATCACCGCCCTCCAGATATAAGATATATTATACAGGAGTGACATCACCGCCCTCCAGATATAAGATATATTATACAGGAGTGACATCACCGCTCTCCAGATATAAGATATATTATACAGGAGTGACATCACCACTCTCCAGATATAAGATATATTATACAGGAGTGACATCACCGCTCTCCAGATATAAGATATAATATACAGGAGTGACATCACCACTCTCCAGAAATAAGATATATTATACAGGAGTGACATCACCGCTCTCCAGATATAAGATATATTATACAGAGTGACATCACCGCTCTCCAGATATAAGATATATTATACAGGAGTGACATCACCGCTCTCCAGATATATTATACAGGAGTGACATCACCGCTCTCCAGATATAAGATATATTATACAGGAGTGACATCACCGCTCCCCAGATATAAGATATATTATACAGGAGTGACATCACCGCTCTCCAGATATAAGATATATTATACAGGAGTGACATCACCGCTCTCCAGATATATTATACAGGAGTGACATCACCGCCCTCCAGATATAAGATATATTATACAGGAGTGACATCACCGCCCTCCAGATATAAGATATATTATACAGGAGTGACATCACCGCCCTCCAGATATAAGATATATTATACAGGAGTGACATCACCGCCCTCCAGATATAATATACAGGAGTGACATCACCGCTCTCCAGATATAAGATATATTATACGGGAGTGACATCACCGCTCTCCAGATATAAGATATATTATACAGGAGTGACATCACCACTCTCCAGATATAAGATATATTATACAGGAGTGACATCACCGCCCTCCAGATATAAGATATATTATACAGAGTGACATCACCGCTCTCCAGATATAAGATATATTATACAGGAGTGACATCACCGCTCTCCAGATATAAGATATATTATACAGGAGTGACATCACCGCCCTCCAGATATAAGATATATTATACAGGAGTGACATCACCACTCTCCAGATATAAGATATATTATACAGGAGTGACATCACCGCTCTCCAGATATATTATACAGGAGTGACATCACCGCCCTCCAGATATATTATACAGGAGTGACATCACCGCTCTCCAGATATATTATATATTATACAGGAGTGACATCACCGCTCTCCAGATATAAGATATATTATACAGGAGTGACATCACCACTCTCCAGATATAAGATATATTATACAGGAGTGACATCACCGCCCTCCAGATATAAGATATATTATACAGAGTGACATCACCGCCCTCCAGAAATAAGATATATTATACAGGAGTGACATCACCGCCCTCCAGATATAAGATATATTATACAGGAGTGACATCACCACTCTCCAGATATAAGATATATTATACAGGAGTGACATCACCGCTCTCCAGATATAAGATATATTATACAGGAGTGACATCACCGCTCTCCAGATATAAGATATATTATACAGGAGTGACATCACCGCCCTCCAGATATAAGATATATTATACAGGAGTGACATCACCGCTCTCCAGATATAAGATATATTATACAGGAGTGACATCACCACTCTCCAGATATAAGATATATTATACAGGAGTGACATCACCGCTCTCCAGATATAAGATATATTATACAGGAGTGACATCACCACTCTCCAGAAATAAGATATATTATACAGGAGTGACATCACCGCCCTCCAGATATAAGATATATTATACAGGAGTGACATCACCGCTCTCCAGATATAAGATATATTATACAGGAGTGACATCACCACTCTCCAGATATAAGATATATTATACAGGAGTGACATCACCGCTCTCCAGATATAAGATATAATATACAGGAGTGACATCACCACTCTCCAGAAATAAGATATATTATACAGGAGTGACATCACCGCTCTCCAGATATAAGATATATTATACAGAGTGACATCACCGCTCTCCAGATATAAGATATATTATACAGGAGTGACATCACCGCCCTCCAGATATAAGATATATTATACAGGAGTGACATCACCGCTCTCCAGATATAATATACAGGAGTGACATCACCGCTCTCCAGATATAAGATATAATATACAGGAGTGACATCACCGCCCTCCAGATATAAGATATATTATACAGGAGTGACATCACCGCTCTCCAGATATAAGATATATTATACAGGAGTGACATCACCACCCTCCAGATATAAGATATATTATACAGAGTGACATCACCACTCTCCAGATATAAGATATATTATACAGGAGTGACATCACCACTCTCCAGATATAAGATATATTATACAGGAGTGACATCACCACTCTCCAGATATAAGATATATTATACAGGAGTGACATCACAGTTCTTTGTCAGGATAAAGAGCGGGGACGGGGCTGGCAAATGTAATTTGCCAGACCCTTTTTTTTCTGAATAGACACAGTGATTGATGGATGCCAATCGCTCACTGCGTCCATTCATAACTGAAGAATAATAAGCTGTGTTCTCTATGCTTCAGTTTGTGAATGTACGGGAAGCTCTGTACAGATGTGGTCACCGGCGTTTATTTTGCAGAGATGGAGATGGCACGCTGTGTCTTCAATCTCCTTTTTCTGTCTCAAAGGTCAAACATTAGAACTCCTGCTATCTCACCAGAGCCCCCCCCCCCCAATGTGGCTCCTAACATTGTAAAAAAGAACTAAAAAGAAATTGGTAAAAAACGAAAATATAATATAAAAAGAATGACACCAGTGGCGGAACTCCCAGGGTCACAAGGGTCTCACTAGTGACCGGACCCTGGAGTTCCACCACTGCCATGACAGCAGGAAGGGGGGCCGCTGCAGAACATGTGGAAGGATCCCAGGATGGGAGTAAAGGGCCCCTGGGGTCGAGCGAAGGGCCCCAGATGGGAGGTCAGGGAGGGACCCTTTATGGTTTCTTGCACTGGGGGGGGGGGGGGCGAGAAGTTCCTAGTTGCTCCTCCTGAGATATATTCTACAGGTGTGATATTTTCTGGTGTCTTTTCCAGGTGATCCGGCCAGATCGGTGAGTTCCTTCAGCCGGCCCGGCGTCCAGAATTACGACCAGCTCCTTCTGGTTGAGAACAAGGAAACGGTCTATGTTGGCGCCAGAGAACACGTCTTGAAGCTCAGTAGCCGGGAGTCCGGGAATCTCCAGTTCCTCCAAGAGGTAAACTTCCCCCCCCCTACCCCACCATACTGCCTCCTCCCCCGGTCTGGTATAATCCCTGATGTAGCCGAGCCCTAGAAACCTCCTTTCCACGATCGAATGAACTGAAATCCAATGAATGAAAGGGGGCGGGGCCAGTCAAACTCGGGAGGAAAGGGCTAGGTGATGCTTAATGTTCACTGGCCAAGAGACGAGGCGGGTTCAATGTCCACACTGACCCTTTTCTTTTTCTTCAAAGGTTTCCTGGCCGTCCCCTGCAGACAAAATCTCAAGCTGTCGGAACAAGGCCCGAAAAGAGGTAACCCCCCCACCCCCTCCGTACCCCTTGTCACTGCGCAATGTGGTCACCACCATATGACCTCAATTACTCATCATGTTCCCCCTTTTACGCCTCCCGCAGGATGAATGCCATAACTTCATCCGCGTCCTGCAGCCCTTCAACGCCACGCACCTCTACATCTGCGGGACCAACGCCTTCAACCCCACCTGCACCTACGTGGTGAGTGGATTCCTACTATCACTTCATGATCGGCACGTGTTGCCCTGCCAATCCAGAACAAGGCCTGGCCTTCTTCAAAGGCAGCTGCCAATCCAGAGCAAGGCCCGGCCTTCAGAGGCAGCTGCCAATCCAGAACAAGGCCCGGCCTTCAGAGGCAGCTGCCAATCCAGAACAAGGCCCGGCCTTCAGAGGCAGCTGCCAATCCAGAACAAGGCCCGGCCTTCAGAGGCAGCTGCCAATCCAGAACAAGGCCCGGCCTTCAGAGGCAGCTGCCAATCCAGAACAAGGCCCGGCCTTCAGAGGCAGCTGCCAATCCAGAACAAGGCCCGGCCTTCAGAGGCAGCTGCCAATCCAGAACAAGGCCCGGCCTTCAGAGGCAGCTGCCAATCCAGAACAAGGCCCGGCCTTCAGAGGCATCTGCCAATCCAGAACAAGGCCAGGCCTTGAGAGGCACCTGCCAATCCAGAACAAGGCCTGGCCTTCTTCAGAGGCAGCTGCCAATCCAGAACAAGGCCCGGCCTTCAGAGGCAGCTGCCAATCCAGAACAAGGCCCGGCCTTCAGAGGCAGCTGCCAATCCAGAACAAGGCCTGGCCTTCTTCAGAGGCAGCTGCCAATCCAGAACAAGGCCCGGCCTTCAGAGGCAGCTGCCAATCCAGAACAAGGCCCGGCCTTCAGAGGCAGCTGCCAATCCAGAACAAGGCCTGGCCTTCAGAGGCAGCTGCCAAGAGTTGCCAGGTGGCCGGTCCAGGCCTGAGCTCCTCTTGGGTTGAGGATTCACATGATGGGGATCGGAGATAAAGCCGGGAGGGGAGGGGGTGTCTATCCAGAAGTAAAAATAAAATTGTGTTTTTTTACTTTTGTGTTAGAATTTGGACACCTTCTCTTTGGCGACCAACCAAAACAACGAGACTCTGAGTCTGGATGGACGAGGACAGTCGCCCTTCGATCCTCAGCATAGACACACCGAGATCATCGTGGGTGAGTACAACACACAAGGTTCAACTTATGTGAAGTTCGGTAATGTGTGGCTTCGGCAACTGTCAGGAATCTGTATGCCCAGTGACTGTCGAACATAACCCTGGTCCTCACCCAACCATAACCCAAACCTGAGCCCACCAATGATCACAATGTAAACTGCAGGTGTGTGCCGTCACTGCTGTGATCATTACTGGGGATGAGATCACCTGGATCCAGGGGTGGGCAGAAGGGACAGGTGCCCTACGTGTAGCGTGCATTGTAGGTATGAGGGCGCTGCAAGTTCCTTCTACTATAATGCCTGACAGGAGTAGTCACGGTGGCATCACTACTTCTGTCAGCCCAGTGCTGGAAGGGGCAGATAGAGCCGGGAGGAGGAGCGGGCTGTGCTCTCTCTCCCCCTCCTCCTCATAGGCTCGCACATAATGAAGGATGGGGGGGGGCAACTTGGCAACCTTGCTCTGGGCACTGGATAATCTTGCCCCGTCGCTGAACGGATCATTTGTGCTTCAGTAAATTCCGCGTGGAGCTGTGGCAAGAGGCACGTGGAGCTGCGGCAAGAGGCGTGTGGAGCTGCCAGAGTATAAGCCTGGGTTGTGGTGTCCTGTGTTTCTCTGGTGAACACGTGGCTGAGGTCCTGGTTGGCTGGTTGAGCTCAGACTATGAACAGTGGGGTTTATTTACTGAAGCTGGAGAGTCAAAAATCAGGCTCACTTTTCCATAGAGACCAATCGGGTTCCAGGTTTTATTGTGAAAGCGTAACTGAACAAGCTGAGGTTAGAAGCTGATTGGTTTCTTTTTCAGCTTCGTTGTGTCCATAAAAACAGAAATGTATCCATCCAATCAGATTCCTCATTTTATTTGGTCAGAGATAAAAAAAAACATAAATCTCATTTGTTGCTTTGGGCAAATTCTGTCCAGAATGTTTTATTTCTCCATTTCTTAACTGCTAAACAAAATAAGATCCATGGAAAATTCACTAAATATCCTCACAATGCCTCTTCCCTCCTCTATCACTTTCCCATTTCTCCTTCTCTCTTCCACCTTATTTTCCTCCTCCTCGTCTTTTCTCTTATTTCTCTTCTCCCTCTTCTCTTCTCCTCTCCCCTTCTCCTCTCCCTCTTCTTTCTCCTCTCCTCCTCTCCTCTCCCTCTTCTCCTCTCCCTCTTCTTTCTCCTTTTCTTTCTCCTCTTCTCTCCCTCTTCTTTTCTCTCTCTTCTCTTCTGTTCTCTCTTCTTCCTCTCTCTCTCTCTCTCTCTCTCTCTCTCCCCTCCCTCTTCTTCTTCCCTCCCTCTTCTCTTTTTCTTCTCTCCCTCTCTTTTCCTCTTCTCTCTCTCTCTCTATTTTCCTCTTCTTCTCTCTCTCTTTTCCTCTTCTCTCTCTCCTTTCCTTTTCTCTCTCTCTTCTTTCCTCTCTCTCTCTTTTCCTCTTCTCTCTCTCTTTTCCTCTTCTCTCTCTCTTTTCCTCTTCTCTCTCTCTCTCTTTTCCTCTTCTCTCTCTCTACTTTCCTCTCTCTCTCTCTCTCTCTCTCTCTCTCTCTCTCTCTCTCTCTCTCTCTCTCTCTCGTCCTCTTCTTCTCTCTCTCTCTTTTCCTCTTCTTATCCTCCTTCTCTCTCTCTTTTCCTCTCCCTCTTCTTTTCACTCTCTTCTTGTCTCTCTCCCCCTTCTCTTCTTTTCCTCTTCTTCGTCTCTCCCTCTTCTGTTCTCTCTCTTCTGTTCTCTCCCTCCCTCTTCTCTTCTTCTTCCCTCCCTCGTCTCCTCTTCTTCCCTCCCTCGTCTCTTCTTCTCCTCTTCTTCCCTCCCTCGTCTTTTCTTCTCCTCTTCTTCCCTCCCTCGTCTCTTCTTCTCCTCTTCTTCCCTCCCTCTTCTCTTCTTCTTCCCTCCCTCTTCTCCTCTTCTTCCCTCCCTCTTCTCTTCTTCTTCCCTCCCTCTTCTCTTCTTCTTCCCTCCCTCTTCTTCTTCCCTCCCTCTTCTCTTCGTCTTCCCTCCCTCTTCTCTCTTCTTCTCTTCTCTCTCTCTTTTCCTCGTCCTCTCTCTCTCTCTCTCTCTCCTTTTCCTCTCTCTCTCTCCTTTTCCTCTTCTTCTCCTCCTTTTCTCTTTTTCTTCTCCCTCTTCCCCTATTCTTTTCACTCTCTTCTTGTCTCTCTCCCTCTTCTCCTTCCCTCCCTCTTCTCTTCGTCTTCCCTCCCTCTTTCCCTCTTCTTCTCTTCTCCTCATCTTCCTTCTCTCTCTCTCTCTTTTCCTCGTCTTCTCTCTCTCTCTCTCTCTCTCTTTTCCTCGTCTTCTCTCTCTCTCCAGGGCCATCTTTTCCATTGGGCACGCTGGGAAGTTGCCTGGGGGCCCCGCTTGCCTGGGGGGCCCCACCGGCTGCCCAGCAACCCCAGTAAAAAATTATGGAGAGTGACGGGTTAGAACTGCCCATGCCCAGTTTGCGGAAATCACAGAGAAGATCCGGTCCTCCACGAGTGCGGGGGGTTGCTGATGTAAGGGGGGAGTGAATGCAAAAATGTAAGGGGGCACTGATATAAAGGTTCCCCCTCCTATATTAGTGACCCCCCTTACCTTAGTGTATTTACTCTACGGAAGGTGGTCTCTGGTCACCAGAGTGCCCCCCACATCAGAGTCTGCAGGATTCCCCCTTACAATGCAAGGGGGAACTCAGTCTGCGGACCCTGATGTAAGTGGGAAAGAGAAAGCAGTGGACTCTGATATAAGGTGGTCTCTGGTCACCATAGCCCCCCTCCACATCAGAGTTCCCCCCTTAGATCATGATCTACAGCATTCCCCTTTACATAAGAGTTCCCTTTCACTGTAAGGGGGAATCCTGCAGACTCTGATGTAAGAGGAAACTCTGTGCTGGCTGGGTTTTAGTAACCTGACCTTCATGTCAATGAAGACATTTTTTTTTTTTTACTTTTGTTTAACTTAAAGCGGTGGTTCACCCATAAAAACGACTTCCCCCTATTACACTGCCCCCCCCCGCATTACAATACGAATATGCCATTAATTTTTTTTTGGCTGCTGTACATACCTGGGTACAGCTATTCACCCGTGCCCTCCGGGTTGCGAGTCCCGCGGGAGTGGGCGTTCCTACCATGGCGGTGATTGACGTTTTGACTAAAAAATGAGCTCCCCCCCGTCGCGTAAGCTGCGTCACGACTGGCGAAAGGAGCCGAACTGCGATGCGCAGGCGCAGTATAGCGCCGACTCGCCGTTCGGCTCCTTCCGCCAATCGTGACGCTGCTTACGCGACGGGGGGAGCTCATTTTTTAGTCAAAACGTCAATCACCGCCATGGTAGGAACGCCCACTCCCGCGGGACTCGCAACCCGGAGGGCACGGGTGAATAGCTGTACCCAGGTATGTACAGCAGCCAAAAAAAAATTAATGGCATATTCGTATTGTAATGCGGGGGGGGGCAGTGTAATAGGGGGAAGTCGTTTTTATGGGTGAACCACCGCTTTAAACACATTGCTAATAGCACTAGCTATATGTTTATAGTTTAAATACTGACATTTGCATTGTTCGGCACTGAAAACTGTAATTTTAGGTACTTTTTTTGCAGTGGCAGTAAAAAATGTGGTTCTGCCAGTAAATTTTATAATTTTTGTCAGTAAATTCTCGTGCGTGATTGTGTAGACAGGGCCCCAGTGCACTGTATTGCCCGGGGGCCTATAATGCTCTTAAAATGACACTGTCTCTCTCTCTCTCTCTCTCTCTCTTTTCCTCTTCTTCTCCTCCTCCTCTCTTTTTCTTTTCCTCTCCCTCTTCTTTTCACTCTCTTCTTGTCTCTCTCCCTCTTCTCTTCTTCCCCATTCCTCTTTCTCTCCCTCTTTTCTTATTTTTCTCCTCTCTCTCTCTTTGGTTCCTCCTCTTCTTCTCTACCTCTGTAGATGGTGAGCTGTACACGGGCACAATGAATAATTTCATAGGGAATGATCCCATCATCCTCCGGACGCTGGGAAGCCGAACTTCGCTAAAGACGGACACCTCTCTGGGATGGCTGCACTGTAAGTTTCCTTTCTTCTTCTATATGAGATATTGATGGTCAGTAAGGAGGGGCCCCCTTATATTGATGGTCAGTAAGGAAGGACCCCCTTATATTGATGGTCAGTAAGGAGGGGCCCCCTTATATTGATGGTCAGTAAGGAGGGGCCCCCTTATATTGATGGTCAGTAAGGAAGGGCCCCCTTATATTGATGGTCAGTAAGGAGGGGCCCCCTTATATTGATGGTCAGTAAGGAAGGGCCCCCTTATATTGATAGTCAGTAGGGAAGGGCCCCCTTATATTGATGGTCAGTAAGGAGGGGCCCCCTTATATTGATGGTCAGTAAGAAGGGGCCCCCTTATATTGATGGTCAGTAAGGAGGGACCCCCTTATATTGATGGTCAGTAGGGAAGGGCCCCCTTATATTGATGGTCAGTAAGGAGGGGCCCCTTTATATTGATGGTCAGTAGGGAAGGGCCCCCTTATATTGATGGTCAGTAAGGAGGGGCCCCTTTATATTGATGGTCAGTAGGGAAGGGCCCCCTTATATTGATGGTCAGTAAGGAGGGGCCCCCTTATATTGATGGTCAGTAAGGAAGGGCCCCCTTATATTGATGGTCAGTAGGGAAGGTCCCCCTCTATATTGATGGTCAGTAAGGAAGGGCCCCCTTATATTGATGGTCAGTAGGGAAGGGCCCCCTTATATTGATGGTCAGTAGGGAAGGGCCCCCTTATATTGATGGTCAGTAAGGAGGGGCCCCCTTATATTGATAGTCAGTAGGGAAGGGCCCCTTATATTGATGGTCAGTAAGGAGGGGCCCCCTTATATTGATGGTCAGTAAGGAAGGGCCCCCTTATATTGATGGTCAGTAAGGAAGGGCCCCCCTTATATTGATGGTCAGTAAGGAAGGGCCCCCTTATATTGATGGTCAGTAAGGAAGGTCCCCCTCTATAATGATGGTCAGTAAGGAAGGGCCCCCTCTATATTGATGGTCAGTAAGGAAGGTCCCCCTCTATATTGATGGTCAGTAAGGAAGGGCCCCCCTCTATATTGATGGTCAGTAAGGAAGGGCCCCCTCTATATTGATGGTCAGTAAGGAAGGTCCCCCTCTATATTGATGGTCAGTAAGGAAGGTCCCCCTCTATATTGATGGTCAGTAAGGAAGGGCCCCCTCTATATTGATGGTCAGTAAGGAAGGGCCCCCTCTATATTGATGGTCAGTAAGGAAGGTCCCCCTCTATATTGATGGTCAGTAGGGAAGGCCCCCTCTATATTGATGGTCAGTAAGGAAGGGCCCCCCTCTATATTGATGGTCAGTAAGGAAGGGGCCCCTTGTATTGATGGTCAGTAAGGAAGGGCCCCCTTATATTGATGGTCAGTAAGGAAGGTCCCCCTTATATTGATGGTCAGTAAGGAAGGTCCCCCTTATATTGATGGTCAGTAAGGAAGGGGCCCCTTGTATTGATGGTCAGTAAGGAAGGGCCCCCTCTATATTGATGGTCAGTAGGGAAGGTCCCCCTCTATATTGATGGTCAGTAAGGAAGGGCCCCCCTCTATATTGATGGTCAGTAAGGAAGGGGCCCCTTGTATTGATGGTCAGTAGGGAAGGTCCCCCTTGTATTGATGGTCAGTAAGGAAGGGCCCCCCTCTAAATTGATGGTCAGTAAGGAAGGGGCCCCTTATATTGATGGTCAGTAAGGAAGGTCCCCCTCTATATTGATGGTCAGTAAGGAAGGGCCCCCTTATATTGATGGTCAGTAGGGAAGGTCCCCCTTATATTGATGGTCAGTAGGGAAGGTCCCCCTTATATTGATGGTCAGTAAGGAAGGTCCCCCTTAGATTGATGGTCAGTAAGAAGGGCCCCCCTATATTGATGGTCAGTAAGGAGGGGCCCCCTTATATTGATGGTCAGTAGGGAAGGTCCCCCTTATATTGATGGTCAGTAAGGAAGGTCCCCCTTAGATTGATGGTCAGTAAGAAGGGCCCCCCTATATTGATGGTCAGTAAGGAGGGGCCCCCTTATATTGATGGTCAGTAAGGAAGGGCCCCCTTATATTGATGGTCATTAAGGAAGGGGCCCCCTTATATTGATGGTCAGCAGTCAGTTGCAGCTTAATCACATTCATAGACAAGTCTTTCAGTTGCCATATTGCCGATCCTGATGTGCGTTCTCCTCCCACAGCTGACACTTCCTTCGCCGGATCCTTTTACATTCCTTCTGATGGAAAAGTCTACTTCTTCTTCGGTGAAACGGGCAAAGAGTTTGACTTCTTCGACAAGCTGACGGTTCCCCGCGTGGCCCGAGTCTGCAAGGTGAGGAGAAGCCGCCACTCAACCAGAAGATAGAAAAACACATTTCCCTCTGGTCTGGTCTGATTGGAAGCTCACCAAAAACAATTTTTTCCCTGCCACGGGCTCAAAACCTCCCTACACCTCTCCCGGCTCCATTACGGATGGATCTGGAGGAGGAGGGCAGGAGAGCGGATCTGGAGGAGGAGGGCAGGAGAGCGGATCTGGAGGGGAGGGTGAATGAGGAAGGCAGGAGAGCGGATCTGGAGGAGGAGGAGGAAGGCAGGAGAGAGAGAGACCAAGATGTGGTGGAGGAAGAGGGCAGGAGAGAGCATCTGGAGGAAGAAGACAGGATAGCGGATCTGGAGGAGGAGGAGGGCAGGATAGCGGATCTGGAGAAGGAGGAGGAAGGCAGAAGAGCTGATCTGGAGGAGGAGGAAGGCAGGAGAGTGGAGGAGGAGAAGGGCAGGAGAGTGGAGGAGGAAGATAGGAGAGCGGATCTGGAGGAGAAAGAAGGCAGGAGAGCAGAACTGGAGGAGGAGGAGGGCAGGAGAGCGAATATGAAGGAGGAGGAAGGCAGGAGAGCAGATCTGGAAGAGGAGGGAGACGGGAGAGTGGATCTGGAGGAAGAAGACAGGAGAGCGGATCTAGAGGAAGGCAGGATAGCGGATCTGGAGGAGGAGGAATGCAGGAGAGTGGATCTGGAGGAGGAGGAATGCAGGAGAGTGGGTCTGGAGGAGGAGGAATGCAGGAGAGTGGATCTGGAGGAGGAGGGTGGATGTGGAAGTGGAGGAAGGAATAAAGGGAGAAAGGCAGGAGAGCGGGTGTGGAGAAGGGGAGGAGAGCGGATGTGGAGGAGGTGGAGGGCAGGAGAGAGGATCTGGAGGAGGTGGAGGGCAGGAGAGAGGATCTGGAGGAGGTGGAGGGCAGGAGAGCGGATCTGGAGGAGGTGGAGGGCAGGAGAGCGGATCTGGAGGAGGTGGAGGGCAGGAGAGCGGATCTGGAGGAGGTGGAGGGCAGGAGAGCGGATCTGGAGGAGGTGGAGGGCAGGAGAGCGGATCTGGAGGAGGTGGAGGGCAGGAGAGAGGATCTGGAGGAGGAGTAGAAGGGCAGAAGAGCGGATCTGGAGGAGGTGGAGGGCAGGAGAGAGGATCTGGAGGAGGAGGAGGGCAGGAGAGAGGATCTGGAGGAGGAGGAGGGCAGGAGAGCGGATATGGAGGAGGAGGGCAGGAGAGAGGATCTGGAGGAGGTGGAGGGCAGGAGAGCGGATCTGGAGGAGGTGGAGGGCAGGAGAGCGGATCTGGAGGAGGAGGGCAGGAGAGCGGCTATGGAGGGGGAGGGTGGAAGTGGAAGAAGGCAGGAGAGTGAATCTGGAGGAGGGCAGGACAGCAGATCTGGAGGGCAGGAGAGCGGATCTGGAGGAGGGCAGGAGAGCAGATCTGGAGGAGGTGGAAGGCAGGACAGAGGATCTGGAGGAGGAGGAGGGCAGGAGAGCGGATCTGGAGGAGGGCAGGAGAGCGGATCTGGAGGAGGTGGAAGGCAGGACAGAGGATCTGGAGGAGGTGGAAGGCAGGACAGAGGATCTGGAGGAGGTGGAAGGCAGGACAGAGGATCTGGAGGAGGAGGAGGAGGAGGGCAGGAGAGCGGATCTGGAGGAGGGCAGGAGAGCGGATCTGGAGGAGGGCGGATCTGGAGGTTGGAGGGCAGGAGAGCGGATCTGGAGGAGGGCGGATCTGGAGGTTGGAGGGCAGGAGAGCGGATCTGGAGGTTGGAGGGCAGGAGAGCGGATCTGGAGGTTGGAGGGTTTGTGTAGTTTAATTTTTAACTGATTATTATCTCTGCGCTCCCCCAGAACGACATCGGAGGAGATAAAGTCCTACAGAAGAAATGGACCACCTTCCTGAAAGCACAGCTGGTCTGCTCCAACGCCAACAACTTCCCCTTCAACGTCATGCATCACGTAGCGCTACTGAACCCCGAGGACCCCCAACACAGCGTCTTCTATGGGGTCTTCAGCTCACAGTGGTGAGTACCAGAGATTGATATATATCATTATTGTATATCTTATATCTGGAGGGTGGTGATGTCACTCCTGTATAATATATCTTATATCTGGAGAGTGGCGATGTCACTCCTGTATAATATATCTTATATCTGGAGAGTGGTGATGTCACTCCTGTATAATATAACTTATATCTGGAGGGCGGTGATGTCACTCCTGTATAATATATCTTATATCTGGAGAGCGGTGATGTCACTCCTGTATAATATATCTTATATCTGGAGAGCGGTGATGTCACTCCTGTATAATATATCTTATATCTGGAGAGCGGTGATGTCACTCCTGTATAATATATCTTATATCTGGAGAGCGGTGATGTCACTCCTGTATAATATATCTTATATCTGGAGAGTGGCGATGTCACTCCTGTATAATATATCTTATATCTGGAGGGTGGTGATGTCACTCCTGTATAATATATCTTATATCTGGAGGGCGGTGATGTCACTCTGTATAATATATCTTATATCTGGAGAGCGGTGATGTCACTCCTGTATAATATATCTTATATCTGGAGGGCGGTGATGTCACTCCTGTATAATATATATTATATCTGGAGAGCGGTGATGTCACTCCTGTATAATATATCTTATATCTGGAGAGCGGTGATGTCACTCCTGTATAATATATCTTATATCTGGAGAGCGGTGATGTCACTCTGTATAATATATCTTATATCTGGAGAGCGGTGATGTCACTCCTGTATAATATATCTTATATCTGGAGAGCGGTGATGTCACTCCTGTATAATATATCTTATATCTGGAGAGCGGTGATGTCACTCCTGTATAATATATCTTATATCTGGAGAGCGGTGATGTCACTCCTGTATAATATATCTTATATCTGGAGAGCGGTGATGTCACTCCTGTATAATATATCTTATATCTGGAGGGCGGTGATGTCACTCCTGTATAATATATCTTATATCTGGAGGGCGGTGATGTCACTCCTGTATATTATATCTTATATCTGGAGAGCGGTGATGTCACTCCTGTATAGTATTTCTTATATCTGGAGAGCGGTGATGTCACTCCTGTATAATATCTTATATCTGGAGGGCGTGATGTCACTCCTGTATAATATATCTTATATCTGGAGGGCGGTGATGTCACTCCTGTATATTATATCTGGAATGAATTCATACTTCTGTGTAGAGCGCCCCCTGCTGCTCCCGGGGGGTTTTATCCTCAGGATTGATCCCGTGTATCGGATTTGGCGTGGGGAAGATTGAACGCTTCCTTCACATTCAGTATATATAATTGTTCTATATTCCGCGTTCGGCTCGCTCTCCATACATTAGCGGATCAATGATTACACCGGCGGGGGGGGAGGGGTCCGTATGTTTCCATGCAGTCAATGTGCTGTCCAGGAATCCGTCGGGAAGAAGTCCATTATATCAGCACAGGAAGGATTTGTTCTCCGGTATTCCGATCGATAATGATTTGTAAGGACGGGGAACGTCAGGCGCCGTTCATCAAGAGCGAGACGTCCGATGTCAGTCAGCAGAGGGTTCAGGGCGAGCCGTCCCGGGGGGGAGGGGAGGGGGGGGGCAGTTTCCTGACTCTGGGAGATGCATGTAGCCATTATGGATACTACAAGAGCCTGTGCAGACATAGAGGACAAGAAGCACAATTATAAATATATGTTACAGATAAATACATAAAACAAATATAATATTTATATTAATAAAATATGATAATAATATTACACATATTAAATCTCTCTTTAGCTCACTTAAGTGATCCCTGAAATATCAATGTATGTATTTTTATTTATTTTTTAAATCAGACAATGTTATCTCTTGCAATCGGCCTTCATGTTAAAGTGCCTCTCACTAGCTGAAAGCAGAAATCGGGCTTGCTATGGCAGTGTCTGTTTAAATATATGGGCTGGCGAGAAAGTGACTCGGGTGGCCAAAAAACAAGCAAAGGGGGCAGAGCAGGGGGCAAGACCAAGCAGTGGGGGGTGAAGCAGTGGCCAAGAACAAGCAAGGGGAGAAGCCCCGGCCAAGAAAAAGGGGAGGCTATGGAACAGTGGTCAAAATCAAGCCCTGGGTGGAACAATGGTCAAGAAAGAAGGTGGAGCAAGTAGCCAAGAACAATCAGCAATTGAAGGAATTAAGAGCAATGGCCAAGAAGAAGCTGAGGGTGGGGCAGTGGCCAAGAACAAGATTGGGGTGGATGAGTGGCCAAGAATATGCAGGGATGGATCAGTGGCCAAGAATAAGTAGGGATTGGAGCAGTGGCAAAATCAAGCAGGGGTTGGAGCAGTGGCCAAGAACAAGATTGGGGTGGAGCAGTGGCCTAGAATAAGCATGGGCAGAGCAGTGGCCAAGAATAAGCAGGGGTGGATCAGTGGCCAAGAATTGGCAGGGGCGGAGCAGTGGCCAGGAATAAGCAGGGGTGGATCAGTGGCCAAAAATAAGCAGTGGTGGATCAGTGGCCAAGAATAAGTAGGGGTTGGAGCAGTGGCCAAAATCAAGCAGGGGTGGATCAGTGGCCAAAATCAAGCAGGGGTGGATCAGTGGCCAAGAACAAGATTGGGGTGGAGTTGTGGCCAAAAATAAGCAGGGGTGGAGAAGTAGCCTAGAATAAGCATGGGCGGAGCAGTGGCCAAGAATAAGCAGGGGCGGATCAGTGGCCAAGAATAAGCAGGGGCGGATCAGTGGCCAAGAATAAGCAGGGGTGGATCAGTGGCCAAGAATAAGCAGGGGTGGATCAGTGGCCAAGAATAAGCAGGGGTGGATCAGTGGCCAAGAATAAGCAGGGGTGGATCAGTGGCCAAGAATAAGCAGGGGTGGATCAGTGGCCAATAATAAGCAGTGGTGGATCAGTGGCCAAGAATAAGCAGGGGCGGAGCAGTGGCCAAGAATAAGCAGGGGCGGATCAGTGGCCAAGAATAAGTAGGGGTTGGAGCAGTGGCCAAAATCAAGCAGGGGTGGAGAAGTAGCCTAGAATAAGCATGGGCGGAGCAGTGGCCAAGAATAAGCAGGGTTGTGGCAATCGCCAAATATAAGCATGGGCGGAGCAGTGACCAAGAATAAGCAGGGTTGTGGCAATCGCCAAATATAAGCATGGGCGGAGCAGTGACCAAGAATAAGCAGGGTTGGGGCAATGGCCAAGAATAAGCAGGGTTGTAATCAGTGGAAGATTTGCGACGCTTTGGTTTGGTGGACAGAACGGGGCATCCTCTGTGTATTTAGCTGTTCAGCCAGCGTTGTGGTTCAATCATTTGCTCCACCCCCCGGCCTTTGTGAGCTTTCTGTAGGATAAGGAGAGTCATGTGACCCTCTTATTTTGTCCCCACAGGCAGTCAGGCGGCTCCAACAGTTCCGCCATCTGTGCCTTCAAGCTGGCGGACATCGAGGTGGCTTTCAACGGCAACTACAAGGAGCAAAACAAAGAGAGTTCGAAGTGGACCAGATACACCGGACCTGTGTCCAATCCCCGGCCGGGCAGTGTAAGTACATGGTACCGCCACCTTACCTATCAACTGCATTGGTATTTCTAGACTCTAGTACCCTAAGCAGTCACAAGGTGGCACTGTCGTGCTGTTTCAGGCAGCCACAAGGTGGCAGTGTCGCACTGTTTTAGACAGTCACAATGTGGCAGTGTCGCACTGTTTTAGGCAACCACAAGGTGGCAGTGTCGCACTGTTTCAGGCAACCACGCGGTGGCAACCACAATAAGCAGGGGCGGAGCAGTGGCCAAGAATAAGCATGGGCGGAGCAGTGGCCAAGAATAAGCAGGGGTGGGGCAGTGGCCAAGAATAAGCAGGGGTGGGGCAATGGCCAAGAATAAGCAGGGGTGGGGCAATGGCCAAGAATAACCACATGGTGGCAGTGCCGCACTGTTTTAGGCAACCACAAGGTGGCAGTGTCGCACCGTTTTAGGCAACCACAAGGTGGCAGTGTCGCACCGTTTTAGGCAACCACAAGGTGGAAGTGTCGCACCGTTTTAGGCAACCACAAGGTGGAAGTGTCGCACCGTTTTAGGCAACCACAAGGTGGAAGTGTCGCACCGTTTTAGGCAACCACAAGGTGGAAGTGTCGCACCGTTTTAGGCAACCACAAGGTGGCAGTGTCGCACTGTTTTAGGCAGCCACAAGGTGGCAGTGTCGCACTGTTTTAGGCAGCCACAAGGTGGCAGTGTTGCACATTTTTCGCAGTTTCATGCAAACTTTTTCCCATCTCTTTTTAGTGCTCATCGGAGAAATTCTCTGACACAGACCTCAATTTCATGAAAGACCACTTCCTGATGGACGACAAGGTGTTCCCAGTCGGCAAGCGCCCCCTGCTGATCCAACAGAGTGTCAGCTACAGCCACATTGCCATAGATTCTGTACCTGCACTATCTGGAGACAATTACACTGTGATGTTCCTGGCCACAAGTAAGCAATTCAGACCTTTCTCACATTTACAATGATGCCCCCTGCTGTGTTGTTGTGCTGCCCTCTGCTGGTTGTATAAGTATATGGCCACGATCCTCCAATGCCACACAGGGATGTATAATGCTTCCATCTGCTGGTCACTTGTGGTATTGCAGCCGTTCCTATTACATTACACCTGTAAACGCTGCGCCCCCTCTCTGGTGTCCTCCGTCATTACTAGACATGTGCAATTCGGTTAGTTCCGAATTCGTTTTTTGGACTAATTTCGACAAATTTGTTCATTTGAAAACATCTGAATTAACGAAAACACATTTTTCCGAATATTCGTAAATTCTACTAAAATGAGAAAATCTTAAAATGAGAAAATCTGAAATAATAACCAACTATTAAATTATAAGTATTGGAATTTCCTTTCAAATTTTGCTGTTGGTGAACGTAACAAATGCGAATTCATCCGAAGTTTCGAATGCCGTATCTAAACGAATGGAACGTAATTTTTTTTATAATAATAAAAAGTTTTTATTATTATTTATTATTATAAAAAAAAAAAAATTACGTTCCATTTGTTTAGATACGGCATTCGTTATTTCGGATAATTCGTAACTTCGGATAAATTCGTTTTCATTACGTTCACTAACGGCCAAATTTGAAAGGAAATTCCAATACTTATAATTAAATAGTTAGTTATTAGTTAATTAATACGTTTTTATTTAGAATTTTCAGATTTTCGTTCGTTCTTATCTTTTAATTTACGAATTGCAATCATAACGAATGACCCGAAAAACGTAAATGGAAAAAAAAAAAACGAAAATTAACACATTTTGGGGCAGTTTACATGTCTAATCATTACAAGGATTATTCTGTATCTGCCATGCTGCCCTCTGCTGGTTGCACAGGGTAATGCAGTGATCCCTTGGTGCTTTACTGCTCCCATCTGCTGGTTAGCTGTGGTATTGCAGTTGTCCCCATTACATTACATGCAGTGAACTGTTGCAATGCTGCCCTCTCTGGGGTCCTCTGGCATTACAGGGATTATTCTGTATCTGCCCTGCTGCCCTCTGCTTGTTGCCCAGGGTATTGCAGTGATCCTGTAAGTGCTTTTCAGGGATGTGTATTGCTCCCATCTGCTGGTCACACTTGGTACTGCAATGGTTGCTATTACAGAGTATTGTTGTAATGCTGCCCTCTCCTGGTCCTCTTCAGCATTACTAGTGACCATTCTATTTCTGTCAAATAGACATAACTTCTCTAAAGAGGACTTTATCAGGATATCTTGGTAAATGGCAGAGCCAAACCTCTCATCTAGTACTGGGGGTAGCCTGGGTGCCGATAGAAGTATAGCTGCCCCCCCCCCCAATCAGTGCCCAAGCCCCATCCATCTGGGGCCAGTGAGGGTACCCTAATTCCGCAAGCTCCGGCTCCCAGCCATTAAAACAAAAGCTCCTAGGGCCCCATCTGCTGAGCAGCAGAGGCCTAAGAGGGGGGCCATTTAGTCTTTTTTGGGGGCAGTTGGTGTAATCCTCCGTGCCGCGGCTTCAGACAATTGAATAACATTTTTAGGATCTGCAGCACAAAGGATTGCACCGTCTGATCCCCAAAATGAGGATAAAGTCCCCTCGCTATACTCGGCCCCTACTGATGAGGCCCTGGGGGGCTTTCATTTATTGCTTGGAGCCACAGCTGGTCCAAAAATATTTACTGTCTTTTTTTTTTCTGTGTGGTGTGGAGGGAAGGCAAGCTGTATGGGGCCCCTGTGATTTCTGATGGTGGCCCTGGAGCCGGTGGCCATTGTCGGTGTTCACCATGCTGCAGAAACGTGCCGATTATAGGGGTTGAGCAGCTGCACCAGCATTGTTTGCTCGTTAAACAAAATACTTTGTGCCGCTTCTATGCGTGACTGAGAGCGCAAGACTGCTAATAGCGGCTGTTATTGCGATGCAACCTGGTAGGCTGCTTCCCTCTGCTGGTGGCATTGAGCATTGCAGTGATTATGCTTCCCTCTACTGGTCAAATGTAATATTGCAGAATTCAGTGTTATGAATGGCTGTTCGTTGTTGTTTTTCTATTTTTATTTGGTGTTTTTTTTTTATTTGGTGTTTTTTTTTTATTTGTTTACTTTGGTGTGTTTTTTTTTTTTTTTTAGGGGATGGCGACCTCTGGAGGAACCCGAGGGGTATAGCATCCTCTGGAGGAACCCCTGGGGTGTGGCAACCTCTGGAGGAACCCTGGGGTATGGCAACCTCCTGGAGGAACCCCGGGGTATGGCAACCTCAACCCTGGGGTATGGCAACCTCCTGGAGGAACCCCGGGGTATGGCAACCTCAACCCTGGGGTATGGCAACCTCCTGGAGGAACCCCGGGGTATGGCAACCTCAACCCTGGGGTATGGCAGCCTCTGGAGGAACCCTGGGGTATGGCAACCTCCTGGAAGAACCCTGGGGTATGGCAACCTCAACCCTGGGGTATGGCAACCTCCTGGAGGAACCCTGGGGTGTGGCAACCTCTGGAGGAACCCTGGGGTATGGCAACCTCTGGAGGAACCCTGGGGTATGGCAACCTCCTGGAGGAACCCTGGAGTATTGCAACCTCAACCCTGGGGTATGGCAACCTCCTGGAGGAACCCTGGAGTATTGCAACCTCAACCCTGGGGTATGGCAACCTCCTGGAGGAACCCTGGAGTATTGCAACCTCAACCCTGGGGTATGGCAAACTCCTGGAGGAACCCTGGGGGTATGCAAACCTCTGGAGGAACCCTGGGGGTATGCAAACCTCTGGGGGAACCCTGGAGTATTGCAACCTCAACCCTGGGGCATGGCAAACTCCTGGAGGAACCCTGGGGGTATGCAAACCTCTGGAGGAACCCTGGGGGTATGCAAACCTCTGGGGGAACCCCGGGGGTATGGCGACCTCTGGAGGAACCCGAGGGGTATGGCGGCCTCTGGAGGAACCCCAGGGGTATGGCGACCTGTGGAGGAACTCTAGGGTATGGCAACCTCTGGAGGAACTCTGGGATTCCTCTAGGGGTTCCCTGAGCCGTGGCTGATGAACCACCTATTTGATGAGGCCTACAGAGTTCAAGGAACCCTGGTTGAGAATGTTTGGACTTTAGCCAATCGTGAGCCCCGGCCTACTTACAAGTGTGTGTGTTGAAGAAAGTAAATATCACCAGGCTATTCACAACATAGAAGTAAATAAGACGCATGATAACTCGTAAACATTCAATTAAAAAGGTTTTATTATTTTCTTTTAACCTTGAAAAATACTCGTTGTTCCAGGTGGGGGCGCGTTGCACAAGGTCGTTCTCATCGGGGACGGCAAGGAGTCGCATATTATCGAAGAACTGAGACTGCTGAAAGAGCCGAAGCCCATCGAGACGCTTCTGATGGTTCCAAACAAGGTACAAAGAGATCGACTTCCGGCATGTGCCGAATCGGGAGCTTAGGGAATCTGCAGACCTAGGAAGTGAACGTGTGAGCTTTAATGACCCCCCCAGTCTTAGTCCGGAGGGTTCAATATTGAGTTGGCCCCGCCCTTTGCAGCTATAACACCTTCACCTCTTCTGGGAAGGCCGTCCACAAGGTTTAGGAGGGTGTCTATGGGGATGTTTGACCGTTCTTCCAGAAGAGCATTTGTGAGGTCAGGGGCTGATGTTGGACGGGAAGGTCTGACTCGCAGTCCCCACTCTAATTCATCTCAAAGGTGTTCTATGGGGTTGAGGTCAGGACTCTGTGCAGACCAGTCAAGTTCCTCCACCCCCAAACTTTCTCATCCATGTCTTTATGGACCTTGTGCACTGGTCCAAATCATTTGGTGGGGGGGGGGGGGGATTATGGTGTGGGGGGGGGAGGGGGAGATTATGGTGTGGGGTTGTTCCTCATGGGTTTGGGTTGGTCCCTTAGTTCCAGTGAAGGGAACTCTTAAGGGGTCGGCATACCAAGACATTTTGGACAATTTCATGCCCCCAACTTTGTGGGAGGAGTTTGGGGCCGGCCCCTTCCTGTTCCAACATGATTGCCCACCAGTGCACAAAGCAAGGTCCATAAAGACATGGATGAGGGAGTTTGGGGGGTGGAGGAACTTGACTGACCTGCACAGAGTTCTGACCTCTAATTCACCCCAAAGTTTTTCTATGGGGTTGAGGTCAGGACTCTGTGCAGGCCAGTCGAGTTCCTCCACCCCAAACTGTCTTTATGGACCTTGCTTTGTGCACTGGTGGGCAGTCATGTTGGAACAGGAAGGGGCCGTCCCCCAAATTGTTCCCTACAAAGTTGTCCAAAATATCTTGGTATGCCGACACCGTAAGAGTTCCCTTCACTGGAACTAAGGGGTCAAGCCAACCCCTGAAAAACAACCCCCACAGCATAACCCCCCCCCCCCTCCACCACATGATTTGGACCTGTGCACAAAGCAATGTCCATTAAGACATGGATGAGCGAGTTTGGGGTGGAGGAACTTGACTAGCCTGCACAGAGTCCTGACCACAACCCGATAGTTTACCTTTGGACATGAATTAGAGCGGAGGCCTTCTCGTCCAACATCAGTGTCTGACCTCACAAATGCCCTTCTGGAGGAATGGTCAAACATTCCATAGACACCCTCCTAAACCTTGTGGACGGCCTTCCCAGAAGAGTTGAAGCTGTTATAGCTGAAAAGGGCGGAGCCAACTCAATATTGAACCCTCCGGACTAAGACTGGGGGGCCATTAAAGGTCATGTGTGTGTAAAGGCCGGCGTCCCAATACTTTTGGTAATATAGTGTATTTGATCTCCTTTTTGTATTGAGTAACCCTGGGGGAGGGGCCAGGAAAAGGAGGCGGGAGGGGTAGTTGCCCTGGGCGCAGAGTGGTACATCCATTCTACAACATATATTAATAGTGGGAAGTAGAAGGGACCCTTGCCTTGGGCGCTGTCCCGGTACTGGGTGGGGGGAGGAGAAACCCCGAAACACGAGTATTCCTGTCTGTGTGCCGATGTTGGTGATCAGTTCCGAGCCAAGCTGACCGGTCTCTCCTCTTGCAGAAGATCCTGTACGTGGGCACGACGGGCAGCATCCTCCAGGTGCCCGTAGCCAACTGCAGCACCTACAGGAGCTGCTTCGAGTGCGTCCTGGCCCGGGACCCGTACTGCGCCTGGAACAAGAACGCCAACCAGTGTCAGAGCCTCCCGACCAATCCCAACGCCAAGTAAGTCAAGCATTGCATGAAACGCGCCTGTAATTATTGGGACTGCAAAGGAGGGAGGAGTGCCTACTGCCGGCCCGTCATGTACAACTGTGCCCGGTGCTTACAGGTTTAGATCGCATTATATGTGGCTATAGCCGGTGGAACTGATCGTTTGGGGAAAAACCTGGCAGGCTGGTGGTACAGAAGTCCATTTGGTAGACTGACCTCTGTACAACCAGCCTGCCCATACATGGATCGAAAATCGGACGGCCCCCCCTACTGAACTGGCTGGATTTTTAACCATGTATGGCCAGCCGCCTTGACTACTTCCCGCCCGGCCTATTGTAAAATGACGGCTGGGCGGAAGTCAGGATTCAGCCAATGACAGGTCAGTGTACCGGCCCGCTGCTGCTACCATGTGATCGCTGTGACCAATCACAGCAGATCATATGTCAATTGTACACAATGAATGGCTTTGATTCATGCCTTTCATTGTGTTGATCTCTGTGATTGGTCACACTGATTACATGGTACAGGATGGGGGCCAACCACAACCCATCTGTACCATGTGATCGGTCAAAGGCATCACATGGTACAGGATGGGGAACAACCACAGCCCATCTGTAACATGTGATCTCTGTGATTGGTCACGGTCACCACATAGTACAGGACAGGGGCCAACAACGGCCCATCTGTACAATGTGATCTCGATGATCAGTCACGGTCATCACATGGTACAGGGCGAGGGCCAACCACGGCCCATCTGTACAATGTGATCTCTGTGATCGGTCATCACATGGTAAAGGACAGGGACAACCTCAGCCCATCTGTACCATGTGATCGATCATGACCATCACATGGTACAGATGGGGCCAACTACGGCCCATCTGTAACATGTGATCTCTGTGATTGGTCACAGTCATCACATGGTACAGATGGGGCCAACTACGGCCCATCTGTAACATGTGATCTCTGTGATTGGTCACGGTCATCACATGGTACAGGACAGGGCCAACTACGGCCCATCTGTAACATGTGATCTCTGTGATTGGTCACGGTCATCACATGGTAAAGGACAGGGCCAACCACAGCCCATCTGATCTCTGTGATCGGTCATGGTCATTACATGGTACAGACGGCGCCAACTACGGCCCATCTGCACTATGTGATCTAGTGATCGGTCACGGTCATCCCATGGTACACAGATGGGGCCAACCACAGCGATTGCATGGTACAGACAGGGCCAACCACAGCCCATTTGCACCATGTGATCTGTCACGATCATCACATGGTACAGATAGAGCCAACCACAGCCCATCTGATCTGTGATTGGTCACAGTGATCACATGGTACAGACTGGGCCAACCAAAAGCCCATCTGTACCATGTGATTTGCTGTGGCCAATCACAACAATACACACATAAAAATGTGTGTAAAATAAAAACAAAATACTACCGATCGCTTCCCCAGAGTAGTCAAGTGTTATTATGGTCACGGTCTGTAGAAAAGAAAAAAAAAAACCCAGAGGTCATTAAATACCACTAAAAAAAAGTTCTATTTGTGTGAAAAAAAAAAATGATATAAATATCATATGGGTTCAGTGTTACATGACCGGCAGACAGGCCACATTAGACACCTGACAGAGGTTCTAACCCTCCCCCACTCTAATCTACACCAAATGAGGGGGAAATATAAGTTTTGTCTCAATTTGTAAAGATGAACTTCACCTTCTGTTAGGACTCCTCTCCTGGATTCTGATTGGAGGACACGTCCGATGTGTCATTTCAAGTCCTTGTGGCTGTAAAGAGGCTGCAGGAGAACAAAGAAGGGGGGAGGGGGAGGTGTAAATAAGGGTTTTAATAAAAAAAAAAAAAATGTTTATGATACACGGAGTACAGTAAATATTGTCCTTCTTTTGATATACATTTAATTTTAAACCCCCATACGCCTTTTTTTTCTTTTTATCTTATTTTTTTTATCCTTTTTTTTTATTTTATTCATTTATTTTTATTTCCTATCTCATTATTTAAATGATTTTTATTAATTTTTTTATTGCATTTTTAATTACATTTTTCTACTTTATTTCTTTTCTCTATTTTATTTTAATTTTTTTATTATTTATTGCATTTTTATTTTTTAATATTTTTATTTTTTAATATTTAATCTTTTTAATTGATATAAATGTAATTAAATTTTTTATTGCATTTTTATTTTGTTAATATTAAAAAAAAATCCTATTCAATTTTTTTTACTTTTTATTTGATTTTTTTTTATTTAATTTATTTAATTTAATTTTTCTACTTTTTTCTTTTATCTATTAATTTTTTATTTGATTTTTTTTATTCCCTTTTTTATATTAAATGTTTTTACTTTTTATGTCATTGATTTTTTTTTTATCTATTTTATTTCATTTTTCTACTTTTATTTCTTTTCTCTATTTTATTTTTTTATTTATTGCATTTTTTTATTTTTTAATATTTAACTTTTTTACTTTTTAATTGATATTTTAAAATGTAATTACATTTTTTATTGCATTTTTATTTTGTTAATATTAAAAAAAAATCCTATTTAATTTTTTTACTTTTTTATTTTTTTTATTTAATTTCATTTTTCTACTTTTTCTTTTCTCTATTTAATTAATTTTTTATTTGATCTTTTTTATTGCCTTTTTTATATTAAATGTTTTTACTTTTTATGTCATTCATTTTTTTTTTATCTATTTTATTTAATTTTTCTACTTTATTTCTTCTTCTTAAATTTTTCATTATTAAACTTTTCCGTTACAACTTGTAGTACTTTAAACACTCATACATACTATACATTGACAAAACATAAACGGTCTCAATATACACCCTGAATAAAAAAAAGGTCTCATTCCAACGGTAGATATTATACTAAGTAGTCTACTCATCATGTGACTTTATTTCTTTACTATTTACTTCTTTAAATCATTTTTTTTTAAATATTAACAAACAAAAATGCAATAAAATATAAATGAAATAAAAAATTAATTAAATAAAAATACATTACCCTAAAATACATTAAATAAAAGTAAAAACATGAAACATTAAAAAATAAAAAATGCAATAAATAAAAATATATAAACAAATTCAATGAAAAAAAAGTAAAACAATTAAATATAAAAAAAATGCAATACAAATAATTTATTTTTATTGCTTTTTTATTTCCCATTTAATTTTTTTACTTTTTTATTTCATTATTTTTTTTTATATACATTTTTCTACTTTACCGGTTAAAGCTTATGTGAGGTTCTAGTGATATTGGGGTTTTGATCCCCCTTAATCTACAAATGCAGAGAAAAGAGAAATACCTTCTTCTGTTTTTGTTCTTCCAGCGAGTGGCTACAAGATATCGAGACGGGCAACCCCAACACCACGTGCTTGAGCCCCCCGCCAAAAGGCAGAGCGCCGCGCCCCGGACAGGACTTTGACAACCCGCCGCTGCGAGGTGAGGTCACATACGGGAGGAACGCCATTTTTAAAGAGCTTCTGGGCTGAGGGGTGAGGAGAATTCTCCGATGAGCAAACAAGAAGCAATCTGTTTCTGCCCCCCTCCCCCAAAAAATCAGTTTGGGACACACGTTCACTTCGATTGGTTAAATAGTCCTTCACAATTAGAAATGTCTGATTGCTACCAACCAATGAGATTAAGGCCTCAGGGGTGGGGGTGTGTTCATGCCCAGCAGATGTACGGAGAGGGGGGGGGGTGGTGGTGTTTGGGCTCAGCAGATGTACGGGGGGGGGGGGGGGGTTGGTGGGCGTTCGACGCTGATATACGGTGAGGGTGTGTGGGGGTGGGTTGTTTGGGCTCAGCCGATGTATGGGGGGGTTGTTTGGGCTCAGCCGATGTATGGGGGGGTTGTTTGGGCTCAGCCGATGTATGGGGGGGTTGTTTGGGCTCAGCCGATATACGGTGAGGGGGGTTCGGGCCCAGCTGATGTATGGGGGGGGGGGGTTGTTTGGGCTCAGCCGATATACGGTGAGGGGGGTTCGGGCCCAGCTGATGTATGGGGGGGGGGGTTGTTTGGGCTCAGCCGATATACGGTGAGGGGGGTTCGGGCCCAGCTGATGTATGGGGGGGGGGGGGAGTGTTTGGGCTCAGCTGATGTACGGGGGGGGTGGGTGACGCTGATGTACGGTGGGGGTGTGGTTAGGGTTGTTTGGGCCCAGCTGATGTACGGGGGGTGGGTGACGCTGAGGGTGTGTGTGGGGGGGGGTCGGTTGGGTTGTTTGGGCTCAGCCGATATACAGTGAGGGGGGGTGGGTTGGGTTGGGTTGTTTGGGCTCAGCCGATGTACGGGGGGGGGGGGGGTGGAGGGCGACGCTGATGTACGGTGAGGGTGTGTGGGTTGTTTGGGCTCAGCCGATGTACGGGGAGGGTGTGTGGGGGTTGGGTTGTTTGGGCTCAGCCGATGTACGGGGTGGGGGTGGGCGACGCTGATGTGGGGGGTGGGTTGGGTTGTTTGGGCTCAGCCGATGTACGGGGTGGGGGTGGGCGACGCTGATGTGGGGGTTGGGTTGTTTGGGCTCAGCCGATGTACGGGGAGGGTGTGTGGGCTCAGCCGATGTACGGGGAGGGTGTGTGGGGGTTGGGTTGTTTGGGCTCAGCCGATGTACGGGGAGGGTGTGTGGGGGTTGGGTTGTTTGGGCTCAGCCGATGTACGGTGGGGTGGGTTCGGTTGTTTGGGCTCAGCCGATGTACGGGGGGGTGGGTTCGGTTGTTTGGGCTCAGCCGATGTACGGGGGGGTGGGTTCGGTTGTTTGGGCTCAGCCGATGTACGGGGAGGGTGTGTGGGGGTTGGGTTGTTTGGGCTCAGCCGATGTACAGGGAAGGTGTGTGGGGGTTGGGTTGTTTGGGCTCAGCCGATGTACGGGGAGGGTGTGTGGGGGGTTGGGTTGGGTTGTTTGGGCTCAGCCGATGTACGGGGAGGGTGTGTGGGGGTTGGGTTGTTTGGGCTCAGCCGATGTTTGGGGAGGGTGTGTGGGGGTTGGGTTGTTTGGGCTCAGCCGATGTACGGGGAGGGTGTGTGGGGGGTTGGGTTGTTTGGGCTCAGCCGATGTACGGGGAGGGTGTGTGGGGGGTTGGGTTGTTTGGGCTCAGCCGATGTACGGGGAGGGTGTGTGGGGGTTGGGTTGTTTGGGCTCAGCCGATGTACGGGGAGGGTGTGTGGGGGTTGGGTTGTTTGGGCTCAGCCGATGTTTGGGGAGGGTGTGTGGGGGTTGGGTTGTTTGGGCTCAGCCGATGTACGGGGTGTTCATATTCTAAATGTTTTTGTTTCTTCAGCTGTGAACTACACAAGGAAGTACAACAGCATCCTGAATCTTGAGTGCCCTCAGATGTCCTCACTGGCCACCTACGACTGGAAGATCCCTAGCCAAGCCGTAGGAAAGGAGATTGTCCGCACGAAGGACACCCTGGTTATCATGGTGAGGTGGGACATGTTGGGCTTATACGAGTGCTGGGCCGAAGAGAAAGGTTTCAAGTACAAGGTGGCCCAGTACTGGGTCAAGGACCCCAATGGGGCAGGCGATGACTCTGATAACGGCATATCCTTCAGCACAGATGAGCCCGACTACTACAAACCGTTTGTGGCGGTGACGGTGCTGCTGGCCCTGACGCTGACCGCCTGCGTGTTCCTAGCCCTCTACAGCAGCCTGGACAAAATCAAGGCCAACCGGAAGATCCAGGGCTGCAGCACGCCGGAAACAGAGAAGCTGTCCGCCTCCAAACAGCCGGACAACACCCCGCTCAACGGCTTCTACAAGCACGCCAGGAACTTTGCCAAACCGTGCTGTGTGCCGATCGGTGGGACCGACGGGAAAATGGACTTGGACAACAACAGCGTGAACCTGATGCCCAACGGTGGACCGTCAGGCGCGGCCTCTTCAGATGTCTAAGGCGTTTGTGCTGACCGCTCTCGTCTTGGGAACATGATCATCTATGCCGGACTTCGGGCTACCTCAAGGACCCAAGAACGGTTTTTGCTCACTCCTCACATTCCATGGTGGCCCCCTTTCGGCATTTCGAGAGTCTCTTGTGGCTCCTTGGGGTTTCGTGAAAAGCATTGGAAGCTCTCTGACCTAAAAAAAGAGAGACTTCTAAATTGCTAGAAGCATCAGAGAGGACTTTGTAAAAAAAAAAAAAAAAGCCTCAACTGTCAACTTCCAGGAGGACCAAAGCCCTTTTGGTGGGGGGTGTCCTGGAATTTCTCCTACAATGTGAACACCGCTGTAAATTTTATAAATATCAATCAAGGAACTGAATGCAGCCTTCACTGCCGAACTTTCCATATCGATACTCAAAGTACCGGTGTCTAAGGATGTCCCCCATGAGTCTACAACGTACCGACGCCTGGGATTGGGTGCCGAACGTTCACCCCCCCAAAAAAAACAATGCTGGGTGGATTCAGCACCCAAAAGGCATCCATCGACTCATGGGCTCACCTACCACCACCATCATTGTAAGGAGGTCTAGTTCTCACCGCCCAGGTAATACAGCAGGAGAAGCGAGACTCTTGGCTTTGAAAATACCTTGGTGGTGAAAAGCAAAGGAAATCCAATCAAAGGGGGGGGGGCTGGGTCCCCGAAACCATATCAGCCAAGGGGGGGTGTGACTGCAATCAATTGCTGTCTTGTTCTTGAATGTGCAACTCTGGGAGGGTCATCCCCCGTCCTTTCTATGCATCTGGAACAAGCGCCGGTGACCAGGAGCCCCTCCCCGAAAATCACTGCCGGTTCCGGGTCAAGGACTCAATATATAGTGAGCAGCGATAAGGAGGGAGTGAGCCCCTCCCACATTTCTATCCCGTCCACCCATGACAGAGAGTTTTGGGGCAGATCCAGCCCTTTAAGTGGTGGGTGGGAGGGGGTAAAAAAAAGAGCTCCACCCCCCTCCTGCCTCTGAAGGACATTTTACTAACCGCCAGCCCGCGTGACGGGTGTAATCTGTGCATGTGGTACACGTGAGACGAACGTGTAAATGTGACCGCATTGTGTGTGTGTGTGTCCACCAATCACCCTCCATGCAGCACGTCACATGTGTACGCGTGTCCAATCGTATGCTGCCGTGATATCTTGTGGTGTGTGGACTATGAAGGGTGGGGGAGGGGAGGTGGGGGTTGAAGAAGTTTGTCTCCTGTTGTCGCAGTACCGTATCAGTATTATAGGGGGCGATGTGTGCATGAAGTTACTGCCAAGTCTGTACCTTTTTGTTTTTTAATATTTATAAGTGATTAAATGACCCCGCCTCTGCCGGGGGTTCTGGTACTACGTGTGTCGGGGGTCTTAATAACGTATTCCTACGTCTCTGCTATTGTACTGCTCTGTTCCCCACCCCCCTCCACCCGGTACCAGTGCCGTATACACAGGAGGCGGTCCTTCTACCTGCAACATGCTTCACAATTACTGGGCAACAAATTCAGACACACATAAACCTCAGAACATAGGGACACACATAAACCTCAGAACACAGGGACACACATAAACCTCACAACATAGGGACACACATAAACCTCACAACATAGGGACACACATAAACCTCAGAACAAAGGGACACACATAAACCTCACAACATAGGGACACACATAAACCTCACAACATAGGGACACACAAAAACCTCACAACACAGGGACACACATAAACCTCAGAACATAGGGACACACATAAACCTCAGAACACAGGGACACACATAAACCTCAGAACATAGGGACACACATAAACCTCAGAACACAGGGACACACATAAACCTCAGAACACAGGGACACACATAAACCTCAGAACATAGGGACACACATAAACCTCAGAACATAGGGACACACATAAACCTCACAACACAGGGACACACACAAACCTCACAACATAGGGACACACATAAACCTCAGAACATGGGGACACGCATAAACCTCAGAACACAGGGACACACATAAACCTCACAACATAGGGACACACATAAACCTCAGAACACAGGGACACACATAAACCTCACAACATAGGGACACACATAAACCTCAGAACATAGGGACACGCATAAACCTCAGAACATAGGGACACACATAAACCTCAGAACATACGGACACACATAAACCTCAGAACATAGGGACACGCATAAACCTCAGAACACAGGGACACACATAAACCTCACAACACAGGGACACACATAAACCTCACAACATAGGGACACGCATAAACCTCACAACACAGGGACACACACAAAACATAGGGACACACATAAACCTCAGAACATAGGGACACGCATAAACCTCACAACATAGGGACACACATAAACCTCACAACATAGGGACACACATAAACCTCACAACACAGGGACACACATAAACCTCACAATATAGGGACACACATAAACCTCACAACACAGGGACACACACAAACCTCACAACATAGGGACACACATAAACCTCAGAACACAGGGACACACATAAACCTCAGAACATAGGGACACACATAACCTCAGAACACAGGGACACACATAAACCTCAGAACACAGGGACACACATAAACCTCAGAACACAGGGACACACATAAACCTCAGAACATAGGGACACACATAAACCTCACAATATAGGGACACACATAAACCTCAGAACACAGGGACACACATAAACCTCAGAACATAGGGACACACATAAACCTCACAACATAGGGACACACATAAACCTCAGAACACAGGGACACACATAAACCTCAGAACACAGGGACACACACAAAACATAGGGACACACATAAACCTCACAACATAGGGACACACATAAACCTCAGAACATAGGGACACGCATAAACCTCACAACATAGGGACACACATAAACCTCACAACACAGGGACACACATAAACCTCACAACACAGGGACACACATAAACCTCACAACATAGGGACACACATAAACCTCACAACACAGGGACACACATAAACCTCACAATATAGGGACACACATAAACCTCACAACACAGGGACACACACAAACCTCACAACATAGGGACACACATAAACCTCAGAACACAGGGACACACATAAACCTCAGAACAAAGGGACACACACAAACCTCACAACACAGGGACACACATAAACATCAGAACACAGGGACACACATAAACCTCACAACACAGGGACACACATAAACCTCAGAACACAGGGACACACACAAACCTCACAACATAGGGACACACATAAACATCAGAACAAAGGGACACACATAAACCTCGGAACACAGGGACACACATAAACCTCAGAACAAAGGGACACACACAAACCTCACAACACAGGGACACACATAAACATCAGAACACAGGGACACACATAAACATCAGAACACAGGGACACACATAAACCTCACAACACAGGGACACACATAAACCTCAGAACACAGGGACACACACAAACCTCACAATATAGGGACACACATAAACATCAGAACACAGGGACACACATAAACCTCACAACATAGGGACACACATAAACCTCACAACACAGGGACACACATACACCTCAGAACATAGGGACACACATAAACCTCAGAACAAAGGGACACACATAAACCTCGGAACACAGGGACACACATAAACCTCAGAACAAAGGGACACACATAAACCTCAGAACATAGGGACACACATAAACCTCAGAACATAGGGACACGCATAAACCTCAGAACACAGGGACACACATAAACCTCAGAACACAGGGACACACATAAACCTCAGAACATAGGGACACACATAAACCTCAGAACAACGGACCATTGGAAAGAATATCGCTCTTCCATTACACGTGCACACTCCATGCAGACAAGAGAGGGAACACTCTGAGGATATTCTTTGCGAAAAAACTTGGAAACCACATAGAAATAAACACCATGTCAGGGGGTATGTAATGTACAGCACAGCTTACAGAGTACAGCAGTCGGCACTATGTAACATATAAAGTGCAGTGGACATGAATATATACCAAAGTGTGTTACATTTCTGGTCAGTGGGAGGAAATAATGTCCCAGCATCCTCCTGTCCACCCCGATATACATCACTGACTACTCCACACTGCAGACTGTGCTGTACATATATATATACACACACACACTGTACTGTACATTCACCTGACCGCTCCACCAGTATGCTGTACATTACATATACTTGGCTGCCTCACTCTGTATGCTGTGCTGTACATTACATACTCCCATCTTTTCCACTTTGTTAAACCCTAATATAACCCTGCATACACCTGTCCTCCTCCCCCCCCCCCCGTATGTTGTGCTGTACATTATATACCTCTCCTGTCTTCTCCACTCTGTTATACTACTGTAACCTTAAATAATCCAGACCACCCCCCAACTTTATGCTGTGCTGTACATTACATACTCCCCCTGTCTTCTTCTCTGTTATACTGTAGTGCGAGCTTAAATAATCCTGACCTCCCCACCCTGTGCTGTACATTACACACTCCTGTATTTTTCACTCTGTAGGCTGTACTGTACCTTGCATACACCTGACTGCCCCACCCTGTGCTGTACATTACATACTCCTCCTGACCCATTTGTTACACACTTTGGTCTGCCCCCAGGCACTGTGCTGAACTGAAACGTTTCATACTCCTGACCTCCCCACTCTGTATTTTACATGACACTGTGCTGTACATTACATCCTCCCGACTGCTCTCCACCTCAATGTACCGACCTCCAGAGAGGGAGTAAGAAGAGGAGCCGACCAATGAGAGGGGAGATCTCTAATATTCTGCAGATCCTCCCCAGAAATCCGCAGAACATCGCACCCTCCTGACAGATCCATACTGATATATTCTGCAGAACATCGCACCTTCACCTCCCCCTCCTGACAGATCCATACTGATATATTCTGCAGAACATCGCACCTTCACCTCCCCCTCCTGACAGATCCATACTGATATATTCTGCAGATTATCTCAGGATGGATTTTGTATTTCAGGATCCTGGTGGTAAAAATTCATAACCAGCCAGCAGATGGCAGCATTGCTCCACTCACAATGTACAATGACATGAAGACTACAAACTCTCAGTCTATCACACTATATGACTCTCTCTCTCTCTCTATATATATAAATAAAAGAGAGAAAGAGATACAGAAAAATAGAGAGATATTAGAGAGATATATTAAAGAGAGATAGATATTAGAGAGAGATATGAGAGAGAGAGAGAGAATAGAGAGAGATATTATAGAGAGAGAGAGATACAGAGATATGAGAGAGAGATATGAGAGAGAGATACAGAGATATGAGAGAGAGATACAGAGATATGAGAGAGAGATACAGAGATATGAGAGAGAGATGATACAGAGATATGAGAGAGAGATACAGAGATATGAGAGAGAGATACAGAGATATGAGAGAGAGATACAGAGATATGAGAGAGAGAGATACAGAGATATGAGAGAGAGATACAGAAAGAGAGATTAGAGAGAGAGATATTAGAGAGAGTGCGAGATATTAGAGAGAGAGAAAAAGAGAGATATTAGAGAGAGATACAGAAAAAGAGAGAGATACAGAAAAATATATAGATATTAGAGAGATATTATAGAGAGAGAGATATGAGCGAGATATATATATATATATATATATATATATATATATATATATATATATATATATATATATATATATATATATATATATTAGAGAGAGAGAGATATTATAGAGAGAGAGAGAGAGATACAGAAAAAGAGAGATATATTGGATATTAGAGAGAGATACAGAAAGAGAGATACAGAAAGAGAGATATTAGAGAGAGAGAGAGATACAGAAAGAGAGAGAGATATTATAGAGAGAGAGAGAGAGAGAGAGATTAGAGAGAGAGAATAGAGAGAGATATTAGAGAGAGAGATACAGAAAAAGAGAGCTATATTAGATATTGGAGAGAGAGATATTAGAGAGAGAGAGATACAGAAAGAGGGAGACATTATAGAGAGATATTAGAGAGAGAGAGAGAGAGAGAGATTAGAGAGAGAGATTAGAGAGAGAGCAAGATATTAGAGAGAGAGAGATAGATATTAGAGAGAGAGAGATAGATATTAGAGAGAGAGAGACATTAGAGAGAGAGAGATACATTAGAGAGAGAGAGAGATACATTAGAGAGAGAGAGATACATTAGAGAGAGAGAGATACATTAGAGAGAGATACAGATAGAGATATAAGAGAGAGAGATATAAGAGAGAGAGATATTAGAGAGAGAGAGAGAGATATTAGAGAGAGAGAGATATTAGAGAGAGAGATATTAGAGAGAGAGAGAGAGAGATGATACATTAGAGAGAGAGAGAGATACAGAAAGAGATATTAGAGAGAGAGAGAGAGATATTAGAGAGAGAGATATTAGAGAGAGAGATATTAGAGAGAGAGATATTAGAGAGAGATACATTAGAGAGAGAGAGAGATACAGAAAGAGATATAAGAGAGAGAGAGATATTAGAGAGAGAGAGAGAGAGAGAGAGAGATATAGAGATATATATTAGAGAGAGAGATATTAGAGAGAGATACAGAAAGATATGAGAGAGAGATATTAGAGAGATATATTAGAGAGAGAGAGATACAGAAAGAGAGATATTATAGAGAGATATTATAGAGAGAGAGAGAGATATGAGAGAGCGGGAGAGAGATACAGAAATATATATATATATTAGAGAGAGATTAGGGAGAGAGAGAGATTATAGAGAGAAAGATACAGAAAAAGAGAGATATATTAGAGAGAGAGAGAGAGAGAGATGCATAGATAGTGTGAGAGAGAGATTATCTCTCTCTATATAATAATATCTATCGATCTCTTCCTTCCTCTGATTTCCCCGCACCCTGCGAGCTTCTCACATTGTGCATTAGTGCATTAGAAGCTTCAGCACAGACTGAGCTCCGCCCCTTTTCCTGGCTAGGGGGGGGGACATCCAGCACTTTCCTCCCCCAGCCTGACTGTTTCTGGCCCCGCCCCTTTCATTCATTGGCTTTCAGTTCAACCATAAAAAGGTGCAGCATCATCACAGGGGGGCATTTCCTATGCAAATACAGCCTGCCTAAGACCGCCCACTCCTCCAGACTGACCGCCACCCATCGAGGCATTGTGATATTTGCATAACTCCTCCCACTGCTTACATCTGGACTGAGGGCTCTCCTGAGGGGAGTACTGCCTGCCGGCCCCTCCCACGGAGAACCAGGGAAGGTCCTAATTTGAAATGTTAAACAATAGAATTGGACTCACCGGCATCCCAGAAGAGGGCGCTCCGCATTTCCCATCATCATCTACTGCTGGGGGAGGAGCCAACAACCAGCGTCATCTGAAAGAAGGAGGAGCAAAATAAATTGTGTGGTAAAATTTGGGGGCTCATTCCATATATGGAGGTCAGAGAATTGGGGGGACTTCCAATAATCAATCATTTATACAGAAATGTCTCTTCATACAAATAATAGAAGACGCCGGACAGGGAGGAGCAAGAAAGAAAAATGATCAGAGGGAAGGAAACAAAGTATCAGTAGAATGTAAAGACGACCCGCCTGAGTTCCCAGCTCCACCCAATGACCCGCCTGAGTTCCCAGCTCCACCCAATGACCCGCCTGAGTTTCTAACTCCACCCAATGACCCGCCTGAGTTCCCAGCTCCACCCAATGACCCGCCTGAGTTCCCAGCTCCACCCAATGACCCGCCTGAGTTCCCAACTCCACCCAATGACCCGCCTGAAATCCCAACTCCACCCAATGACCCGCCTGAAATCCCAGCTCCACCCAATGACCCGCCTGAGCTCCCAGCTCCACCCAATGACC
The DNA here is from genome assembly GCF_905171775.1 of Rana temporaria. Classification (NCBI taxonomy): domain Eukaryota; kingdom Metazoa; phylum Chordata; class Amphibia; order Anura; family Ranidae; genus Rana; species Rana temporaria. Next base: position 117,924,330 of record NC_053501.1, read on the forward strand.
CGCCTGAGTTCCCAGCTCCACCCAATGACCCGCCTGAGCTCCCAACTCCACCCAATGACCCGCCTGAGTTCCCAACTCCACCCAATCACCCGCCTGAGTTCCCAGCTCCACCCAATGACCCGCCTGAGTTCCCAGCTCCACCCAATGACCCGCCTGAGCTCCCAACTCCACCCAATGACCCGCCTGAGTTCCCAACTCCACCCAATGACCCGCCTGAACTCCCAGCTCCACCCAATGACCCGCCTGAGTTCCCAACTCCACCCAATGACCCGCCTGAGTTCCCAGCTCCACCCAATGACCCGCCTGAGTTCCCAGCTCCACCCAATGACCCGCCTGAGTTCCCAGCTCCACCCAATGACCCGCCTGAGTTCCCAGCTCCACCCAATGACCCGCCTGAGTTCCCAGCTCCACCCAATGACCCGCCTGAGTTCCCAGCTCCACCCAATGACCCGCCTGAGTTCCCAGCTCCACCCAATGACCTGCCTGAGTTTCTAACTCCACCCAATGACCCGCCTAAGTTCCCAGCTCCACCCAATGACCCGCCTGAGTTCCCAGCTCCACCCAATGACCCGCCTGAGTTCCCAGCTCCACCCAATGAACCGCCTGAGTTCCCAACTCCACCCAATGACCCGCCTGAGCTCCCAGCTCCACCCAATGACCCGCCTGAACTCCCAGCTCCACCCAATGACCCACCTGAACTCCCAGCTACACCCAATGACCCGCCTGAACTCCCAGCTCCACCCAATGACCCGCCTAAGTTCCCAGCTCCACCCAATGACCCACTCTCCCAGCTCCACCCAATGACCTGCCTGAACTCCCAGCTACACCCAATGACCCGCCTGAGTTCCCAACTCCACCCAATGACCCGCCTGAACTCCCAGCTCCACCCAATGACCCGCCTAAGTTCCCAGCTCCACCCAATGACCCACTCTCCCAGCTCCACCCAATGACCTGCCTGAACTCCCAGCTACACCCAATGACCCGCCTGAGTTCCCAACTCCACCCAATGACCCGCCTGAACTCCCAGCTACACCCAATGACCCGCCTGAACTCCCAGCTCCACCCAATGACCCGCCTGAGTTCCCAGCTCCACCCAATGACCCGCCTGAGTTCCCAGCTCCACCCAATGACCCGCCTGAACTCCCAGTTCCACCCAATGACCCACCTGAGTTCCCAGCTCCACCCAATGACCCGCCTGAGTTCCCAGCTCCACCCAATGACCCGCCTAAGTTCCCAGCTCCACCCAATGACCCGCCTAAGTTCCCAGCTCCACCCAATGACCCGCCTGAGTTCCCAGCTCCACCCAATGACCCGCCTAAGTTCCCAGCTCCACCCAATGACCCGCCTGAGTTCCCAGCTCCACCCAATGACCCGTCTGAGCTCCCAACTCCACCCAATGACCTGCCTGAGTTCCCAGCTCCACCCAATGACCCGCCTGAGTTCCCAGCTCCACCCAATGACCCAGCTCCACCCAATGACCCGCCTGAAGGTGCAGCATCATCACATGTGGGCATTTCCTATACAAATACAGCCTGCCTAAGACCGCCAACTCCTCCAGACTGACCGCCACCCATCGAGGCATTGTGATATTTGCATAACTCCTCCCACTGCTTACATCTGGACTGAGGGCTCTCCTGAGGGGAGTACTGCCTGCCGGCCCCTCCCACGGAGAACCAGGGAAGGTCCTAATTTGAAATGTTAAACAATAGAATTGGACTCACCGGCATCCCAGAAGAGGGCGCTCCGCATTCCCCATCATCATCTACAGCTGGGGGAGGAGCCAACGACCGGCGTCATCTGAAAGAAGGAGGAGCAAAATAAATTGTGTGGTAAAATTTGGGGGCTCATTCCATATATGGAGGTCAGAGAATTGGGGGGACTTCCAATAATCAATAATTTATACAGAAATGTCTCTTCATACAAATAATAGAAGACGCCGGACAGGGAGGAGCAAGAAAGAAAAATGATCAGAGGGAAGCAAACAAAGTATCAGTAGAATGTAAACAAGACCCGCCTGAGTTCCCAGCTCCACCCAATGACCCGCCTGAGTTCCCAGCTCCACCCAATGACCCGCCTGAGCTCCCAGCTCCACCCAATGACCCGCCTGAGTTCCCAGCTCCACCCAATGACCCGCCTGAGTTCCCAGCTCCACCCAATGACCCGCCTGAGTTCCCAGCTCCACCCAACGACCCGCCTGAGTTCCCAGCTCCACCCAACGACCCGCCTGAGTTCCCAGCTCCACCCAACGACCCGCCTGAGTTCCCAGCTCCACCCAATGACCCGCCTGAGTTCCCAGCTCCACCCAATGACCCGCCTGAGCTCCCAGCTCCACCCAATGACCCGCCTGAGCTCCCAGCTCCCCCCAATTACCCGCCTGAGTTCCCAGCTCCACCCAATGACCCGCCTGAGCTCCCAGCTCCACCCAATGACCCGCCTGAGTTCCCAGCTCCACCCAATGACCCGCCTGAGTTCCCAGCTCCACCCAATGACCCGCCTGAGTTCCCAGCTCCACCCAATGACCCGCCTGAGTTCCCAGCTCCACCCAATGACCCGCCTGAACTCCCAGCTACACCAAATGACCCGCCTGAACTCCCAGCTACACCAAATGACCCGCCTGAGTTCCCAACTACACCCAATGACCCGCCTGAACTCCCAGCTCCACCCAATGACCCGCCTGAGTTCCCAGCTCCACCCAATGACCCGCCTGAGTTCCCAGCTCCACCCAATGACCCGCCTGAACTCCCAGTTCCACCCAATGACCCACCTGAGTTCCCAGCTCCACCCAATGACCCGCCTGAGTTCCCAGCTCCACCCAATGACCCGCCTAAGTTTCCAGCTCCACCCAATGACCCGCCTAAGTTCCCAGCTCCACCCAATGACCCGCCTGAGTTCCCAGCTCCACCCAATGACCCGCCTGAGTTCCCAGCTCCACCCAATGACCCGCCTGAGTTCCCAGCTCCACCCAATGACCCGTCTGAGCTCCCAACTCCACCCAATGACCTGCCTGAGTTCCCAGCTCCACCCAATGACCCGCCTGAGTTCCCAGCTCCACCCAATGACCCAGCTCCACCCAATGACCCGCCTGAAGGTGCAGCATCATCACATGTGGGCATTTCCTATACAAATACAGCCTGCCTAAGACCGCCAACTCCTCCAGACTGACCGCCACCCATCGAGGCATTGTGATATTTGCATAACTTCTCCCACTGCTTACATCTGGACTGAGGGCTCTCCTGAGGGGAGTACTGCCTGCCGGCCCCTCCCACGAGGAACCAGGGAAGGTCCTAATTGAAATATTAAACAATAGAATTGGACTCACCGGCATCCCAGAAGAGGGCGCTCCGCATTTCCCATCATCATCTACTGCTGGGGGAGGAGCCAACAACCAGCGTCATCTGAAAGAAGGAGGAGCAATATAAATTGTGTGGTAATATTTGGGGGCTCATTCCATACATGGAGGTCAGAGGACTTCCAATAATCAATCATTTATACAGAAATGTCTCTTCATACAAATAATAGAAGACGCCGAACAGGGAGGAGCAAGAAAGAAAAATGATCAGAGGGAAGGAAACAAAGTATCAGTAGAATGTAAACAAGACCCGCCTGAGTTCCCAGCTCCACCCAATGACCCGCCTGAGTTCCCAGCTCCACCCAATGACCCGCCTGAGTTCCCAGCTCCACCCAATGACCCGCCTCAGTTCCCAGCTCCACCCAATGACCCGCCTGAGTTCCCAGCTCCACCCAATGACCCGCCTAAGTTCCCAGCTCCACCCAATGACCCGCCTGAGCTCCCAGCTCCACCCAATGACCCGCCTGAGCTCCCAGCTCCACCCAATGACCCGCCTGAGTTCCCAACTCCACCCAATGACCCGCCTGAGTTCCCAGCTCCACCCAATGACCCGCCTGAGTTCCCAACTCCACCCAATGACCCGCCTGAACTCCCAGCTCCACCCAATGACCCGCCTGAGTTCCCAACTCCACCCAATGACCCGCCTGAGTTCCCAGCTCCACCCAATGACCCGCCTGAGTTCCCAGCTCCACCCAATGACCCGCCTGAGTTCCAAACTCCACACAATGACCCGCCTGAGTTCCCAGCTCCACCCAATGACCCGCCTGAGTTCCCAGCTCCACCCAATGACCCGCCTGAGTTCCCAGCTCCACCCAATGACCCGCCTGAGCTCCCAGCTCCACCCAATGACCCACCTGAGTTCCCAACTCCACCCAATGACCCGCCTGAGTTCCCAACTCCACCCAATGACCTGCCTGAGTTCCCAGCTCCACCCAATGACCCGCCTGAGTTCCCAGCTCCACCCAATGACCCGCCTGAGTTCCAAACTCCACACAATGACCCGCCTGAGTTCCCAGCTCCACCCAATGACCCGCCTGAGTTCCCAGCTCCACCCAATGACCCGCCTGAGCTCCCAGCTCCACCCAATGACCCGCTTGAGCTCCCAGCTCCACCCAATGACCCGCCTGAGTTCCCAGCTCCACCCAATGACCCGCCTGAGCTCCCAACTCCACCCAATGACCCGCCTGAGTTCCCAACTCCACCCAATGACCCGCCTGAGTTCCCAACTCCACCCAATGACCTGCCTGAGTTCCCAGCTCCACCCAATGACCCGCCTGAGCTCCCAGCTCCACCCAATGACCCGCCTGAGCTCCCAGCTCCACCCAATGACCCGCTTGAGCTCCCAGCTCCACCCAATGACCCGCCTGAGTTCCCAGCTCCACCCAATGACCCGCCTGAGTTCCCAGCTCCACCCAATGACCCGCCTGAGTTCCCAGATCCACCCAATGACTCGCCTGAGCTCCCAGCTCCACCCAATGACCCGCCTGAGCTCCCAGCTCCACCCAATGACCCGCCTGAGCTCCCAGCTCCACCCAATGACCTGCCTGAGTTCCCAACTCCACCCAATGACCTGCCTGAGTTCCCAGCTCCACCCAATGACCCGCCTGAGTTCCCAGCTCCACCCAATGACTCGCCTGAGTTCCCAACTCCACCCAATGACCCGCCTGAGTTTCCAGCTCCACCCAGTGACCCGCCTGAGTTTCCAGCTCCACCCAGTGACCCGCCTGAGTTTCCAGCTCCACCCAATGACCCGCCTGAGTTCCCAGCTCCACCCAATGACCCGCCTGAGTTCCCAGCTCCACCCAATGACCCGCCTGAGTTCCTAGCTCCACCCAATGACCCGCCTGAGTTCCCAGCTCCACCCAATGACCCGCCTGAGTTCCCAACTCCACCCAATGACCCGCCTGAGTTCCCAACTCCACCCAATGACCCGCCTGAGTTCCCAGCTCCACCCAATGACCCGCCTGAACTCCCAGCTCCACCCAATGACCCGCCTGAGTTCCCAGCTCCACCCAATGACCCGCCTGATTTTCCACTCTGCCCAATGACCATTACTTTGTGATATGGGTTTTCTCAGTCTTTTATCCCCTCCCCATAGAAGAGCTCATATTAGAAGATGATAAAACCGATTTCCTGTGATCGGCGGTGTGACTACAGCTGCCTGAGCGATAAATGGTTTATCTTCTTATTCTGTTACATTAAGATCGGTTTCTTTATTTTGCCTGGAGATCTTTTTTAATATTTGATGTGATTGGTCGACTATTAAAGAGGGGTGGGGAATGGGGGATGGGGGTGTGGGTGGGATTGGGGATATTCAGAGTCTGGTCTCAGGAGCTTTCAATCTAATTATCTTCTCTGAGAATCCGCACAGTCTGAGGTCACAGAATCCAATTATCACCCGGGATCGGCCCCGGGGCCGCCAACTGAGCAGCCCTTCCATGTCTGGGATTAACCCCCGCTATACCTACAGCACCCTCACATCGATGTGCGCCCCTCACCCCTCCATCAATGTGCACCCCTCACCACCCCATCAATGTGCGCCCCTCACCCCCCATCAATGTGCACCCCTCACCCCCCATCAATGTGCACCCCTCACCCCCCATCAATGTGCACCCCTCACCCCCCCATCAATGTGCACCCCTCACCCCCAATCAATGTGCACCCCTCACATCGATGTGCGCCCCTCACCCCCCCCCCATCAATGTGCGCCCCTCACCCCCCCCCATCAATGTGCGCCCCTCACCCCCAATCAATGTGCACCCCTCACATCGATGTGCGCCCCTCACCCCCCCATCAATGTGCGCCCCTCACCCCCCCATCAATGTGCGCCCCTCACCCCCCCCCAATCTCGCCCCTCACATCGATGTGCGCCCTCACCCCCCCCATCAATGTGCACCCCTCACCCCCCATCAATGTGCACCCCTCACATCGATGTGCGCCCCTCACCCCAATCAATGTGCGCCCCTCACCACCCCATCAATGTGCGCCCCTCACCCCCCCCATCAATGTGCACCCCCCCATCAATGTGCGCCCCTCACCCCCCCATCAATGTGCACCCTCCATCAATGTGCACCCCCCCATCAATGTGCGCCCCTCCCCCCCCCATCAATGTGCGCCCCCTCACCCCCCCATCAATGTGCGCCCCTCACCCCCCCCAATGTGCGCTCCTCACCCCCCCATCAATGTGCGCCCCTCCCCCCCCCCCCCATCAATGTGCGCCCCTCACCCCCCCCATCAATGTGCGCCCCTCACCCCCCAATGTGCGCCGCTCACCCCCCCCATCAATGTGCGCCCCTCACACACACCCCCATCAATGTGCACCCCTCACACCCCCATCAATGTGCGCCCCTCACACCCCCCATCAATGTGCGCCCCTCACACCCCCCCATCAATGTGCGCCCCTCACACACACCCCCATCAATGTGCGCCCCTCACACCCCCCCATCAATGTGTGCCCCTCACACACACCCCTATCAATGTGCGCCCCTCACACCCCCATCAATGTGCGCCCCTCACACCCCCATCAATGTGCGCCCCTCACACCCCCCCATCAATGTGCACCCCTCACCCCCCCATCAATGTGCGCCCCTCACACCCCCATCAATGTGCGCCCCTCACACCCCCATCAATGTGCGCCCCTCACCCCCCCCCCCCCCCCCCCATCAATGTGCGCCCCTCACACCCCCATCAATGTGCGCCCCTCACACCCCCATCAATGTGCACCCCTCACACACTCCACCCAACGCTTCGGCTGTATAAGCTGATTGAACACAATCATTATTATTGATGGAGCAACAAGAGGATCGTCTCTAATCAACGTCGTCCTACTGAGCAGATTACAGAACCCCTCCCCCGAAACCAATATCCACATATACCAAGAACAGATACCGAGAATTACACCCGACATACAGGACAGGAGAAGTGGTACTGAGCAGAGTCCATACATACAGAATAAGAGGAGATACCGAGAATTACACCCGACATACAGGACAGGAGAAGTAGTACTGTGCAGAGTCCATACATACAGAATAAGAGGAGATACCGAGAATTACACCCGACACACAGGACAAGAGAAGTAGTACTGTGCAGAGTCCATACATACAGAATAAGAGGAGATACCGAGAATTACACCCGACATACAGGACAGGAGAAGTAGTACTGTGCAGAGTCCATACATACAGAATAAGAGGAGATACCGAGAATTACACCCGACATACAGGACAGGAGAAGTAGTACTGTGCAGAGTCCATACATACAGAATAAGAAGAGATACCGAGAATTACACCCGACATACAGGACAAGAGAAGTGGTACTGTGCAGAGTCCATACATACAGAATAAGAAGAGATACCGGGAATTACACCCGACATACAGGACAGGAGAAGTGGTACTGAGCAGAGTACATACATACAGAATAAGAGGAGATACCGAGAATTACACCCGACATACAGGACAAGAGAAGTAGTACTGTGCAGAGTCCATACATACAGAATAAGAGGAGATACTGAGAATTACACCCGACATACAGGACAGGAGAAGTAGTACTGTGCAGAGTCCATACATACAGAATAAGAGGAGATACCGAGAATTACACCCGACATACAGGACAGGGGAAGTGGTACTGTGCAGAGTCCATACATACAGAATAAGAAGAGATACCGAGAATTACACCCGACATACAGGACAGGAGAAGTAGTACTGTGCAGAGCCCATATATACAGAATAAGAAGAGATACCGAGAATTACACCCGACATACAGGACAAGAGAAGTAGTACTGTGCAGAGTCCATACATACAGAATAAGGACAGATACCGAGAATTACACCCGACATACAGGACAGGAGAAGTAGTACTGTGCAGAGTCCATACATACAGAATAAGGACAGATACCGAGAATTACACCCGACATACAGGACAAGAGAAGTAGTACTGAGCAGAGTCCATACATACAGAATAAGAGGAGATACCGAGAATTACACCCGACATACAGGACAAGAGAAGTAGTACTGTGCAGAGTCCATACATACAGAATAAGGAGAGATACCGAGAATTACACCCGACATACAGGACAGGAGAAGTAGTACTGTGTAGAGCCCATACATACAGAATAAGAGGAGATACCGAGAATTACACCCGACATACAGGACAAGAGAAGTAGTACTGTGCAGAGCCCATACATACAGAATAAGAGGAGATACCGAGAATTACACCCGACATACAGGACAAGAGAAGTAGTACTGTGCAGAGTCCATACATACAGAATAAGGACAGATACCGAGAATTACACCCGACATACAGGACAGGAGAAGTAGTACTGTGCAGAGTCCATACATACAGGATAAGAACAGATACCGAGAATTACACCCGACATACAGGACAGGAGAAGTAGTACTGTGCAGAGTCCATACATACAGAATAAGGACAGATACCGAGAACTACACCCGACATACAGGACAGGAGAAGTGGTACTGTGCAGAGCCCATACATACAGAATAAGAACAGATACTGAGAATTACACCCGACATACAGGACAGGAGAAGTGGTACTGTGCAGAGTACCAAAGACCCGCCCACTGCTTGGATCAGGGCTCTTAAAAAGGGGAATGAGGCCCCTCCCACCAGCCACGATCTGCCTGCATTGCATAGAGAAGCACAGAGACCCGGTGATGACATCACAGATCCTATAATAAGATATGGAATGAAATCAGAAGTTTTATATAAGAATAGGATTATCATGTAGATGGGGGGAAGGGGGAGGCAAGTATATTTAGAATCATTAAGCCGGCGGCGGTCCCACGTATCGGATTCCCTTCACCGCACGCAGAGGACTCCGGATGCGATTCTCTGGGAGGTGTCGCCGGCCCGTGCGCGGGGGGAGAGGGGGGGGGTGTCACCCCTGATATATTTATCCGGCAACCCTCAGCGACTCCGCCGCGGCGAAGGTGTAAAATATACGTTGAAGGGTTTATGTTTTATTCGCCGCGCTAATCCGACGCCTTCGCGCCGTTCTCCCGTGTGATCGCACCTCGCAGCTCTCACACCTTCCCTGCGCCTCAAATACGTCACACAATCGCAGAGGGGGGGATGGGGAGGGGGGACAGGGGGGAGGGGGGCGATATACAGTACAGGGAAGCCCATGTGAAAAGGGATTTTTTTCCTGTTATTTTGACTTTTTTTTATTTATTTTTAGTTTATTAGCCAGATAAGCAGCCATTTTTTATTTTTTTATACTTTTGAGCCTGTGAGGTGTTCCCGTGACGCCCACTTTATTTGTTTTATTATCTTCCAATGGGAACGCCTGTTCTACTGACCACTTTGGAGACATTTAGTCCGACTTCCTGTCGTGCCTCCACAACAGGAAGTGTCGATTTCTTTTTTTTGGGGGGGGGGGGGTGATTGGGGGTTTCATTAAGGTAAAGAAGCCTCCAAAGTGACAATGTGATCGCAAAAAATTAACTTCTTCTCCTCCCACAACGGAGCAAAATCTCCCTTCCATTGTGTCTCACACGCTCCCCCTTCCCAGACACTGCAGCTCACAGTAGGAGGGGCTTAGCAGCTGCCAAAAAAGAAAAGCAGTGGGCGGGGCTAGGTGTGGCCAGCTACAGGCTTATGAATCAGCAGTGACAATCCTGATAGCCACATCCCCCCCTCAACATCTTCTCCTCCCACTACAGTGCAAACAGGCACAGCCTACATGACGGTGACAACTCACAGTGGGAGGGGCTTAGCAACAGCTGCCAATCCACAAAGCAGTAGGTGGGGCTAAGTGTGCCTGGCTTGTGATTCAGCAGTGAGAATGCCGGTAGCCACGCCCCCCGCAACATCATCTCCTCCCACAACAGAGCCAAATCTCCCTATCGTGTCTCACATACTCTCCCTTCCCAGACACTGCAGCTTACAGTGGGAGGGGCTTATCAACAGCTGCCAATCCACAAAGCAGTAGGTGGGGCCAAGTGTGCCTGGCTTGTGATTCAGCGGTGAGAATGCCAGTAGCCACGCCCCGCAACATCATCTCCTCCCACAATGGAGCCAATTCTCCCTTCCATTGTGTCTCACACGCTCCCCCTTCCCAGACACTGCAGCTCAAAGTGGGAGGGGCTCAACAGCTACCACTCCAGAAAAGCAGTGGGTGGGGCTTGGTGTGGCAAGCTACAGGTTTGTGATTTAGCACGTGACAATGCCAATACCAATGCCGATGCCCCCCCCCCCCCCCTCCCCAAAAAAAATATATTTCCCACCTACAGTGCAAGCAGGGACCGCCTACGTGAGGGTGACAACTCACAGTGGGAGGGGCTCAGCAACAGCTGCCAACCCAAAAAAGCAGTGGGCGGGGCTTGGTGTGGCCAGCTACAGGCTTCTGAATCAGCAGTGAGAATGCCGTAAGCCACGCCCCGCCCCTATAATATCTTCTCCTCCCACAATGGAGCCAAATCTCCCTTCCGTTGTGTCTCACACAGTCCACCTTCCCAGACACTGCAGCTCACAGTAGGAGGGGCTCAGCAGCTGCCAAAAAAAAGAAAAGCAGTGGGCGGGGCTAGATATGGCTGGCTATATAGGCTTGTGAGTTAGCAGTGAGAATTCCTATAGCCACACCCCCCTGAAACAGTGTCTCCTCCCACAATGGAGCCAAATCTCCCTTCCAATGTCTCACACACAGTCCCCCTTCCCAGACACTGCAGCTCACAGTAGGAGGGGCCAAGCAGCTGCCAAAAAAGAAAAGCAGTGGGCGGGGCTAGGTGTGGCCAGCTACAGGCTTATGAATCAGCAGTGACAATGCTGATCGCCACATCCCCCGCCCCCCCTCAACATCTTCTCCTCCCACTACAGTGCAAACAGGCACAGCCTACATGACGGTGACAACTCACAGTGGGAGGGGCTCAGCAACAGCTGCCAATCCCCAAAGAAGTAGGTGGGGCTAAGTGTGCCTGGCTTGTGATTCGGCACTTATAATGCTGGTAGCCACGCCCCCCGCAACATCATCTCCTCCCACAACAGAGCCAAATCTCCCTTCCATTGTGTCTCAGACTCTCCCCCTTCCCAGACACTGCAGCTCACAGTGGGAGGGGCTGAGCTGCCAAAAAAGAGAAGCAGTGGGCGGGCTAGGTGTGGCCGGCTACAGGCTTGTGATTTAGCAGTGACAATGCCTATAGCCAAGCCACACCCCTCATAAAACATTTCCCCTTCCCACAACGGAGCTGAATCTCCCTTCCATTGTGTCTCACACGCTCCCCCTTCCCAGACACTGCAGCTCACAGTGGGAGGGGCAAAGCAACAGCTGACAATTCCAATAAGCAGTGGGTGGGGCAAGGTGATTTAGCAGTGACAATGCCGATAGTCACTCCCCCCCCCAAAAAAATCTTCTCCTCCCACTACAGTGCAAACAGGAACCGCCTACATGAGGGTGACAACTCACAGTGGGAGGAGCTGAGCAACAGCTGCCAATCCAGAAAAGCAGAGGGCGGGGCTAGACGTGGCCAGCTACAATTGTATCTCCACAGTGACGATGATAGCCACGCCCCCCGCCAAAGCATCTTCTCCCCCCACTACAGTGCAAGCAGGCACCGCCTACACAAGGGTGACAACTCTGCTGCAAATTCAGGGGGAGAGCAGCATCGTTGTCACCCCGTCACAGGAAGCTGTATTAGATGGTTAATCTCTGGCAGGATCAACAATTTATTGGGGGGGGTTCGGGGAGGGGGCAAAGAGAAACAGTCCCAGCGATGTCATCGGCCCCATTCACTTATAAGGGGGGGGGATCCCGAGTTAGTTCAGGCCCCACATACATTTTAAGGGGGACACCTCGCAAAAATAAAAGAAGAAGAAGAGGGGGACACAATGTGACGTGTGTGGAGGTGCTGCGCTGGACCCTGCATGTTTCGTCCCTCTAGTGACGGGACGGGTCAACTGTCCTAATAATCACCGTGACCAACAAGACCGGAGCACCATGCAGCCGTGTCACATGACCCCGACCTCTGACCTACACCTTGTTCATGGGGCCCCCGGGACTGACCCCCCCCCCCCCCCCCCGAGTCTCACACTGGGGAGGTTCAAACAGGAAAAACAAAACTGAGCCCCTTTCATGTTATATTGGGAGGTGGGGGGGAGGGGTGTTGCGGCACGTACTTTGTTAGGGGACCCCATACCGTTTGCTGATTGGCCGGTTATTTTTTAGCCCTTTTGGCGCCTCCTCATTCTAAATCCCACTAAATCCCGACATTATTTTTATTTTATTTTTAACACGTCGGAGTTTTGCTTTAAACAGAATCCTGCTGACAGGTCGTCGTCGCCGCCGGGAGCTGCGAGAGAGAGCGCCAAATCCGGACCGGGGATAACCGCTTCCTGCGCAATATCACAACGTCCCCCAGTGGTGTATAAATAATATTAATAATAATACAAATAATAATATTATTATTAATAATAATAATAAAAACAATAATAAAAACAATAATAATAAAAAATAAATAATAATAATAATAATAATAATATAATAATACTACTACTACTAATAATAATAATAATAAAAAACAGGGAATGCATGTATTGGATTGTGTGTTATGAAATAAAAAAAACGTAAGGTGGAGACACCTACTTTATAAATTGTTAAACTGAAAATGTTATAAAATAAAGAGATAATATATATAAAAAAAAACAACAACAACAATAAAAAGTATTAATAACAGTTATAATATTACTTCTACAACTACTATTATATTAATTTAATATTATAAATTAGTAAGTTATTATATTATTAAATTATATAACAACAACTTTTTAATTTATAATATAGCAGTAGTAGTAATAACAACAATCAAAATAAAATAATAATATGAATTAAAAGTTAAATAACCAATAATAATAAATATAACAACATCAACTTATTCGTTTAAAATATAGTAATAGTAAAAACAACAATTTATCATAATAAACATTATAATTATCAGTATTATTATTATAAATTGTTAATACTAATATACTACTATATTATAAATAAATAAGTTATTTAATTATTAGATATATTACTTTTTATTCATATTATTATTTTATTATAATAAATTGTTGTTACTACTACTACTACATCATAAATTAATATGTTGTTGATATATAAATTATTATTAGATAATAATAACAACAATATTATAACTTGTAATAACAATAATGTACATAATAACAACTTTTTAGTTTATATTATAGCAGTAATAGTAACAATTATTATTAGTAGTAATAATAATAATAATAATAATAATAATAATAATAATAATAATAATAATAATAGTATATACTAACAATTTATAATATAGTAGCATTAGTAGTAACAATAATACAAATAATAGTAATATTATTCATTTATATAATAATTTATATAATAACAACAATAATAATGCTACTATATTATAAATTGTTAGTATATACTATTATTATTATTACTACTAATAATAATTGTTACTACTACTGCTATAATATAAACTAAAACGTAGCTATTATTATTATTATTAGTATTAGTAATGATAATAATAATAGTATATACTAAAAAATGTATGATATAGTAGCATTAGTAGTAACAATAATAATAATAATATAAATAATAAGTTGTTATATAAATTATTATATAAATGAATAATATTACTATTATTTTTATTATTATTGTTACTACTAATGCTACTATATTATAAATTGTTAGTATATACCATTATTATTATTACTACTACTGCTATAATATAAACTAAAAAGTTGTTATTATGTACATTATTATTACAAGTTATAATATTGTTGTTATTATTATCTAATAATAATTTATATAATAACAACATATTAATTTATGATGTAGTAGTAACAACAATTTATTATAATAAAATATTAATGATAATATTAATACAAAGTAATATAATATATATATAATATAATATAATTAGTAAAAAGTAATATAACTAATAATTACATATTTATGTATAATATAGTAGTATATTAGTATTAACAAGTTGTTATAATAATAAGAATTATAAAGTTATTATAATTTGTTACTATACTACTGTATTATAAATAAGTTGTTGTTATTATAAATTATTATTAGTTATAATATTACTTAAATTTTTTTATTATTATTATTATTATTCTTAGTAGTAGTATTCATAATATCCATATTTTTTTTTTAAATTATTATGATAATTTTTTTTTACAGAAATCTGACCGCGGCGGTGGATTTTTACAGGCAGAAAAAAGACGAGTGCAATAAAATTGGAGAATAAAGAAGTAAATAAATAAATAAATATATATAAAAAAAAGAAATTCAACTTCTTGAAATGTCGTTTCCATGTCTAGGAACCCGCCCCCCCCCCTCCCCCACTCTGAGCCCAATTATTTGGGGGGTGTCTATGACTCAATGCTCAGCGGGGTGTCATGTCAGGTGCTGTAGCCCCCCCTGCAGGCTCCTCGCAGGATTAATTACAGGGAAGTGATGGGGGAATGCTGACTAATCTACACTTGCGGTTGCTCCCGCCGTCGTCGCATGTCAAGGATTCGCCGTGTCCATGGCAACCGTGCCTGGAAATATAACAATGGGCCATGCGTTGCCATCGTACACACAAAGAGGTGCAGCCCCTACATAAGGCATCAGACTTGCTGCAGAGGCACGAGGCGCTCGGCGCCTCCTTTATAATGCGGTGGAGATTTTGGTCGGCCATACATCATACAATCTGATTGTACAATCGCAATGAAATCACCCCCCCCTCCCCCCCCCACACTAAAAACATCCCAACAAGTGAACATAAAATGTTTTTATGTAAAATGGTGCGGTATGGGGTATGGTATGGTATATGGAGTATATGGTGCGGTATGGGGGTATGGCATGGTATAGTATATGGTGCGGTATGGGGTATGGTATAGTATATGGAGTATATGGTGCGGTATGGGGGTATGGCATGGTATAGTATATGGTGCGGTATGGGGTATGGTATAGTATATGGAGTATATGGAGCGGTATGGGGTATGGTATAGTATATGGAGTATATGGTGCGGTATGGTATGGTATATGGTGCGGTATGGGGTATGGTATGGTATATGGAGTATATGGTGCGGTATGGGGTATGGTATGGTATATGGTGCGGTATGGGGTATGGTATGGTATATGGAGCGGTATGGGGTATGGTATAGTATATGGAGTATATGGTGCGGTATGGGGTATGGTATAGTATATGGAGTATATGGAGCGGTATGGGGTATGGTATGGTATATGGAGTATATGGTGCGGTATGGGGTATGGTATAGTATATGGAGTATATGGTGCGGTATGGGGGTATGGTATATGGAGTATATGGTGCGGTATGGGGGTATGGTATGGTATATGGTGCGGTATGGGGTATGGTATGGTATATGGAGTATATGGTGCGGTATGGGGTATGGTATGGTATATGGTGCGGTATGGGGTATGGTATGGTATATGGTGCGGTATGGTATGGTATATGGTGCG